>NC_143039.1:7367500-7370000 GCF_057628025.1 Oncorhynchus mykiss | reverse complement strand
GCTGTTCTCTCTACTGTCCTGTATAGAGGCTGTTCTCTATACTGTCCTGTGTGAAGGCTGTTCTCTCTACTGTCCTGTGTGAAGGCTGTTCTCTCTACTGTCCTGTGTGAAGGCTGTTCTCTCTACTGTCCTGTATGAATGCTGCTCTCTCTACTGTCCTGTATGGAGGCTGTTCTCTCTACTGTCCTGTATGGAGGCTGTTCTCTCTACTGTCCTGTATGGAGGCTGTTCTCTCTACTGTCCTGTGTGGAGGCTGTTCTCTCTACTGTCCTGTATGAAGGCTGTTCTCTCTACTGTCCTGTGTGGAGGCTGTTCTCTCTACTGTCCTGTATGGAGGCTGTTCTCTCTACTGTCTTGTATTGGAGGCTGTTCTCTCTACTGTCCTGTATGGAGGCTGTTCTCTCTACTGTCCTGTGTGGAGGCTGTTCTCTCTACTGTCCTGTATGGAGGCTGTTCTCTCTACTGTCCTGTATGGAGGCTGTTCTCTCTACTGTCCTGTGTGGAGGCTGTTCTCTCTGCTGTCCTGTGTGGAGGATGTTCTCTCTACTGTCCTGTATGGAGGCTGTTCTCTCTACTGTCCTGTGTCCTGTGTGGAGGCTGTTCTCTCTGCTGTCCTGTGTGGAGGCTGTTCTCTCTACTGTCCTGTGTGAAGGCTGTTCTCTCTACAGTCCTGTATGAAGGCTGTTCTCTCTACTGTCCTGTATGGAGGATGTTCTCTCTACTGTCCTGTGTGGAGGCTGTTCTCTCTACTGTCCTGTGTGAAGGCTGTTCTCTCTACTGTCCTGTGTGAAGGCTGTTCTCTCTACTGTCCTGTGTCCTGTGTGGAGTCTGTTCTCTCTGCTGTCCTGTGTGGAGGCTGTTCTCTCTACTGTAATGTGTGAAGGCTGTTCTCTCTACTGTCCTGTATGGAGGATGTTCTCTCTACTGTCCTGTGTGGAGGCTGTTCTCTCTACTGTCCTGTATGGAGACTGTTCTCTCTACTGTCCTGTATGGAGGCTGTTCTCTCTACTGTCCTGTATGGAGGCTGTTCTCTCTACTGTCCTGTGTGGAGGCTGTTCTCTCTACTGTCCTGTATGGAGGCTGTTCTCTCTACTGTCCTGTATGGAGGCTGTTCTCTCTACTGTCCTGTGTGGAGGCTGTTCTCTCTACTGTCCTGTGTCCTGTGTGAAGGCTGTTCTCTCTACTGTCCTGTATGGAGGCTGTTCTCTCTAATGTCCTGTGTGGAGGATGTTCTCTCTATTGTCCTGTATGAAGGCTGTTCTCTCTACTGTCCTGTATGAAGGCTGTTCTCTCTACTGTCCTGTGTCCTGTGTGAAGGCTGTTCTCTCTACTGTCCTGTATGGAGGCTGTTCTCTCTACTGTCCTGTATGGAGGCTGTTATCTCTACTGTCCTGTGTCCTGTATGGAGGCTGTTCTCTCTACAGTCCTGTATGGAGGCTGTTCTCTCTACTGTCCTGTATGGAGGCTGTTCTCTCTACTGTCCTGTATGGAGGCTGTTCTCTCTACTGTCCTGTGTGGAGTCTGTTCTCTCTACTGTCCTGTGTGAAGGCTGTTCTCTCTACTGTCCTGTATGGAGGCTGTTCTCTCTACTGTCCTGTGTCCTGTGTCCTGTGTGGAGGCTGTTCTCTCTACTGTCCTGTGTCCTGTGTGGAGGCTGTTCTCTCTACAGTCCTGTATGGAGGCTGTTCTCTCTACTGTCCTGTGTCCTGTGTGGAGGCTGTTCTCTCTACAGTCCTGTATGGAGGATGTTCTCTCTACTGTCCTGTGTGGAGGCTGTTCTCTCTACTGTCCTGTATGAATGCTGCTCTCTCTACTGTCCTGTATGGAGGCTGTTCTCTCTACTGTCCTGTATGGAGGCTGTTCTCTCTACTGTCCTGTATGGAGGCTGTTCTCTCTACTGTCCTGTGTGGAGGCTGTTCTCTCTACTGTCCTGTATGAAGGCTGTTCTCTCTACTGTCCTGTGTGGAGGCTGTTCTCTCTACTGTCCTGTATGGAGGCTGTTCTCTCTACTGTCCTGTATTGGAGGCTGTTCTCTCTACTGTCCTGTATGGAGGCTGTTCTCTCTACTGTCCTGTGTGGAGGCTGTTCTCTCTACTGTCCTGTATGGAGGCTGTTCTCTCTACTGTCCTGTATGGAGGCTGTTCTCTCTACTGTCCTGTGTGGAGGCTGTTCTCTCTGCTGTCCTGTGTGGAGGATGTTCTCTCTACTGTCCTGTATGGAGGCTGTTCTCTCTACTGTCCTGTGTCCTGTGTGGAGGCTGTTCTCTCTGCTGTCCTGTGTGGAGGCTGTTCTCTCTACTGTCCTGTGTGAAGGCTGTTCTCTCTACAGTCCTGTATGAAGGCTGTTCTCTCTAATGTCCTGTATGGAGGATGTTCTCTCTACTGTCCTGTGTGGAGGCTGTTCTCTCTACTGTCCTGTGTGAAGGCTGTTCTCTCTACTGTCCTGTGTGAAGGCTGTTCTCTCTACTGTCCTGTGTCCTGTGTGGAGTCTGTTCTCTCTG
>NC_143039.1:7337500-7362500 GCF_057628025.1 Oncorhynchus mykiss | reverse complement strand
CGTGGATTTAGGGCTCTGATCCACCCAGTACAGACCACCACAGTCGTGGATTTAGGGCTCTGATCAGCCCAGTACAGACCTCCACAGTCGTGGATTTAGGGCTCTGATCCACCCAGTACAGACCACCACAGTCGTGGATTTAGGGCTCTGATCCACCCAGTACAGACCACCACAGTCGTGGATTTAGGGATCTGACCCACCCAGTACAGACCACCACAGTCGTGGATTTAGGGCTCTGACCCACCCAGTACAGACCACCACAGTCGTGGATTTAGGGCTCTGATCAGCCCAGTACAGACCACCACAGTCGTGGATTTAGGGCTCTGATCCACCCAGTACAGACCACCACAGTCGTGGATTTAGGGCTCTGATCCACCCAGTACAGACCACCACAGTCGTGGATGTTAGGGATCTGACCCACCCAGTACAGACCACCACAGTCGTGGATTTAGGGCTCTGATCAGCCCAGTACAGACCTCCACAGTCGTGGATTTAGGGCTCTGATCAGCCCAGTACAGACCACCACAGCCGTGGATTTAGGGCTCTGATCAGCCCAGTACAGACCACCACAGTCGTGGATTTAGGGCTCTGACCAGCCCAGTACAGACCACCACAGTCGTGGATTTAGGGCTCTGATCCACCCAGTACAGACCACCACAGTCGTGGATGTTGGGGCTCTGATCAGCCCAGTACAGACCTCCACAGCCGTGGATTTAGGGCTCTGATCCACCCAGTACAGACCACCACAGTCGTGGATTTAGGGCTCTGATCCACCCAGTACAGACCACCACAGTCGTGAATATGGGTTTTTCTTCCAACTAATTGGACATAAAGAATAAAGGCTGTGAGTCTAACCGTCCTGCCGGTGTTCTCCTGTAACTGTTTGAACGGCGTGACAGCTGAGATTGTCTCGAACGTTAAAGGTTTATGGTAATAGTCTGGTGACAGACATCCCCAAGACAGAGAGCTGACCAGGCCTCATCAATGTATAGATCCTGCCCCCTACAGTCAATAACCAGAAAGACACGTGGAAACCTATCGGACGGGAGCTTCAGGACAACGACGACAACAACAACTGTCATACAGGACAAAGGACGCATTCCAAACAAACGGCATCCTTATTCCCTTGATAGTGCACTCCTTTTTGACTCCCCTATAAGGGAAATAGGGTACCTTTTATTTTTTGGGGGGACACACCCCTAGAAATCCATTAGACTAGAACTACGGTAACACAACAAGAACAGGGAACCATACGACCCAGAACGGCATTGTATTGCTGTGTTGCTTAGGGAACAGAGTGACTTAGTGAACAGAGTGACTTAGGGAACAGAGTGACTTATGGAAAAGAGTGACTTAGGGAACAGAGTGACTTAGGGAACAGAGTGGCTGAGGGAACAGAGTGGCTTATGGAACAGAGTGACTTAGGGAACAGAGTGACTTAGGGAACAGAGTGACTTAGGCAACAGAGTGACTTAGGCAACAGAGTGACTTAGGGAATAGAGTGACTGAGGGAATAGGGTGGCTTGGGGAGCAGAGTGGCTTAGGGAACAGAGTGGCTTAGGGAACAGAGTGACTTAGGGAGTGACTTAGGGAACAGAGTGGCTTAGGGAACAGAGTGGCTTAGGGAGTGACTTAGGGAACAGAGTGACTTAGGGAACAGAGTGACTTAGGGAACAGAGTGACTTAGGGAGTGACTTAGGGAGTGACTTAGGGAACAGAGTGACTTAGGGAACAGAGTGACTTATCAGGGAACAGAGTGACTTAGGGAACAGAGTGACTTAGGGAACAGAGTGGCTTAGGGAACACAGTGGCTTAGGGAACAGAGTGACTTAGGGAGTGACTTAGGGAACAGAGTGGCTTAGGGAACAGAGTGACTTAGGGAACAGAGTGGCTTAGGGAACAGAGTGACTTAGGGAACAGAGTGACTTAGGGAACAGATTGACTTAGGGAACAGAGTGGCTTAGGGAACAGAGTGACTTAGGGAACAGAGTGACTTAGGGAACAGAGTGGCTTAGGGAACAGAGTGACTTAGGGAACAGAGTGACATAGGGAACAGAGTGGCTTAGGGAACAGAGTGGCCTCTACTGGTTAGAGAAGGAACTGCAGGGAGGGAGAGCCAGACAGAGGGGGAAACCTACTAGAGGTTCTAACAGCTACACACATTAAGTAACACTCTCATATTGTGACTTGAAGAGTGTAGTATTGTCTTGTATATTAGTTACGGAGGCATATTAATTGTCTACTCTGGTACAGATGGATTTCCCAACAGTTTTAGTGTTTTAGTGCTTATATAACCTGGACGACTGATGGTTTGTAACGGCGTCTCTCAGGACCTCGTCCCTGATGTCTGGTTCTTCCTAGATAACTCGGTTGAACTCTGACTCTCCGTACTGCAGATCTCAGTATTGCCTGTTGAGGCGTTACTAGTATGTGTGATCAATGTATCTGATCACTGTGTTTGATGGGACACTCAGTCGTGGACTGATAAGGAACGGAGGAATCAATGGGCCCAGTTGACACACAGACAGACTTCCCTTTCCTTCTCTCTCTCCCTCCATACCTCTCTCCCTAAATGCTTCCCTCCCTCCATACCTCCCTCCCTCCATACCTCCCTCCCTCCATACCTCCCTCCCTAAATGCTTCCCTCCCTCCATACCTCCCTCCCTCCATACCTCCCTCCCTCCATACCTCTCTCCCTCCACACCTCCCTCCATACCTCCCTCCCTCCATACCTCCCTCCCTCCATACCTCCCTCCCTCCATACCTCTCTCCCTCCATACCTCTCTCCCGTCCTCCATCCCTATCTCTCTATCTCCGTCCTTTCCTTCCTATCCCCATATCTCCCTCAATTCCTATCTCTCTATCTCCCTGCCTCCCTCCATATCTCTCTCCTTTCCTTCCTCTCTCCCTCCTTTCCTTCCTCCCTTCCTCTCTATCTCCCTCCTTTCCTTCCTCCCTCCATATCTCTCTATCCCCATATCTCCCTCCCTCCCTTCCTATCTCTCTCCCTATCTCGCTATCTCCCTCCTTTCCTTCCTCCCTTCCTCCCTCCTTTCCTTCCTTCCTCCCTCCCTATCTCCCTCTTTTCCTTCCTCCCTCCTTTCCTTCCTCCCTAATTTCCGTCCCTTCTCCCTTCCTCCCTCCTTTCCTTCCTCCCTCCTTCCCTTCCTCCCTCCTTTCCTTCCCATCTCCCTGCCTCCCTCCTTTCCTTCCTCCCTCCCCATCTCCCTCTTTTCCTCCCTCCCTCCATATCTCTCTATCTCCCTGCCTCCCTCCCTCCATATCTCTCTCCCTCCCTCCTTTCCTTCCTCCCTCCCTCCACATCTCTCTATCTCCCTGCCTCCCTGCCTCCATATCTCCCTCCCTCCCTCCCTTCATTCCTTCCTCCCTCCCTCCATATCTCTCTATCTCCCTGCCTCCATCCCTCCATATCTCCCTCCCTCCCTTCCTTCCTCCCTCCCTCCATATCTCTCTATCTCCCTGCCTCCATATCTCCCTCCCTCCCTTCCTTCCTTCCTCCCTCCCTCCATATCTCTCTATCTCCCTGCCTCCATATCTCCCTCCCTCCAAATATCTCTATCTCCCTGCCTCCATCCCTCCATATCTCCCTCCCTCCCTCCCTTCCTTCCTTCCTCCCTCCCTCCAAATCTCTCTATCTCCCTGCTTCCCTCCCTCCATATCTCCTTTCCTTCCTCCCTCCCTCCATATCTCCCTCCCTCCTTTCATTCCTCCCTCCATATCTTCCTCCCTTCTTTCCTTCCTCCCTTCCTCTCTATCTCCCTCCTTTCTTTCCTCCTTCCATATCTCTCTATCCCCATATCTCCCCCCCTTCCTATCTCTCTCCCTATCTCCCTCCTTTCCTTCCTCCCTTCCTCACTATTGCTCTCCTTTCCTTCCTCCTTCCCTTCCTCTCTCCTTTCCTTCCTCCCTCTTTTCCTTCCCATCTCCCTGCCTCCCTCCTTTCCTTCCTCCCTCTTTTCCTTCCCATCTCCCTGCCTCCCTCCTTTCCTTCCTCCCTCCTTTCCTTCCTCCCTCCTTTCCTTCCTCCCTCATTTCCTTCCCATCTCCCTTCCTCCCTCCTTTCCTTCCTCTTTTCCTTCCCATCTCCCTGCCTCCCTCCTTTCCTTCCTCCCTCTTTTCCTTCCCATCTCCCTGCCTCCCTCCTTTCCTTCCTCCCTCCTTTCCTTCCTCCCTCATTTCCTTCCCATCTCCCTTCCTCCCTCCTTTCCTTCCTCCCTCTTTTCCTTCCCATCTCCCTTCCTCCCTCCTTTCCTTCCTCCCTCATTTCCTTCCCATCTCCCTTCCTCCCTCCTTTCCTTCCTCCCTCTTTTCCTTCCCATCTCCCTTCCTTCCTCCCTCTTTTCCTTCCCATCTCCCTTCCTCCCTCCTTTCCTTCCTCCCTCTTTTCCTTCCCATCTCCCTTCCTTCCTGCCTCCTTTCCTTCCTCCCTCTTTTCCTTCCCATCTCCCTTCCTCCCTGCTTTCCTTCCTCCCTCTTTTCCTTCCCATCTCCCTTCCTCCCTCCTTTCATTCCTCCCTCCTTTCCTTCCTCCCTCTTTTCCTTCCCATCTCCCTTCCTCCCTCCCTCCTTTCCTTCCTCCCTCTTTTCCTTCCCATCTCCCTGCCTCCCTCCTTTCATTCCTCCCTCCTTTCATTCTTCCCTCCTTTCATTCCTCCCTCTTGTCCTTCCCATCTCCCTTCCTGCCTCCTTTCATTCCTCCCTCTTGTCCTTCCCATCTCCCTGCCTCCCTCCTTTCCTTCCTCTCTCATGTCCTTCCCATCTCCCTGCCTACCTCCTTTCCTTCCTCTCTCATGTCCTTCCCATCTCCCTGCCTCCCTCCTTTCCTCTAACTTTTCCTCTAACTGTAATTGCTCTGCGTAGTGAACTGAAGGGGATATTAAACAGAGAGACATCCTAAACGAGGCCTTACTGCAGTACGCACCAGAGACTATATCCATACACTTCGACTGAAATAATCTCTCTATTACACAGCCCTCAATGACTCTCTTATCATCATATCTGTCACACCTCCCTCATCTGTTTTCAGAAGCTCTGTAGCTCACACAGATAAAGAGAGAGAGAGAGAGAGACAGAAAGAGAGAGAGGTAGAAAAAGAGAGAGGGAGAGAGAGAAAGAGAGAGAGAGAGAGAGAGGTAGAGAGAGAGGTAGAGAGAGAGAGGTAGAGAGAGAGAGAGAGGTAGAGAGAGAGAGAGGTAGAGAGAGAGAGAGACAGAGAGAGAGAGAGAGAGAGACAGAGAGGTAGAGGTAGACAGAGAGAGGTAGAGAAGGAGAGAGGGGGTAGAGGTAGAGGTAGACAGAGAGAGGTAGAGAGAGAGAGGTAGAGAGAGAGAGAGAGAGAGAGAGAGAGGTAGAGAGAGAGAGAGAGACAAGAGAGAGAGAGAGAGAGAGAGAGAGAGAGAGAGAGACAGAGAGGTAGAGGTAGAGGTAGACAGAGAGAGGTAGAGGGAGAGAGAGGGGTAGAGGTAGAGGTAGAGAGAGGGAGTCATTTTTAGTCCCAATAATGATTCACTAAATAGGACATGTATGGTGTCTTAGTGAGAGTCTAGTGCTGTGGAGTGTTATGGGATATGGAGTCCTAGTGAGAGTCTAGTGCTGTGGGGGTGTTATGGGATATGGTGTCCTAGTGAGAGTCTAGTGCTGTGGGGTGTTATGGGATATGGAGTCCTAGTGAGAGTCTAGTGCTGTGGGGTGTTATGGGATATGGAGTCCTAGTGAGAGTCTAGTGCTGTGTGGTGTTATGGGATATGGAGTCCTAGTGAGAGTCTAGTGCTGTGGGGTGTTATGGGATATGGAGTCCTAGTGAGAGTCTAGTGCTGTGGGGTGTTATGGGATATGGAGTCCTAGTGAGAGTCTAGTGCTGTGGGGTGTTATGGGATATGGAGTCCTAGTGAGAGTCTAGTGCTGGGGGGTGTTATGGGATATGGAGTCCTAGTGAGAGTCTAGTGCTGTGGTATTATGTGATGATAGATTCATGCTAAATAATCTGGTCTAGTGCTGTGGAGTGTTATGGGATATGGAGTCCTAGTGAGAGTCTAGTGCTGTGGGGTGTTATGGGATATGGAGTCCTAGTGAGAGTCTAGTGCTGTGGAGTGTTATGGGATATGGAGTCCTACTGAGAGTCTAGTGCTGTGGGGTGTTATGGGATATGGAGTCCTAGTGAGAGTCTAGTGCTGTGGGGTGTTATGGGATATGAAGTGCTATTGAGAGTCTAGTGCTGTGGGGTGTTATGGGATATGGAGTCCTAGTGAGAGTCTAGTGCTGTGGGGCGTTATGGGATATGGAGTCCTAGTGAGAGTCTAGTGCTGTGGGGTGTTATGGGATATGGAGTCCTAGTGAGAGTCTAGTGCTGTGGGGCGTTATGGGATATGGAGTCCTAGTGAGAGTCTAGTCCTGTGGGGTGTTATGGGATATGGAGTCCTAGTGAGAGTCTAGTGCTGTGGGGTGTTATGGGATATGGAGTCCTAGTGAGAGTCTAGTGCTGTGGGGTGTTCTCATCTGTGGGGTATCTCTCATCCCTCCCTCCCTCCCTCCCTCCCCTCTTTCTCCTTCCCCCCACCTCTCTCTCATCCCCCCCACCCCTACACCCCTCCCCTCCCTCTCTCCCTCCCTGGACAGTCTATGTGGGGTCCTGGTCGGGTCCAGGCAGACAGATGCGGAGCTACATTCCTCTCTCTCCCCCTCTCTCTCCCCCTCCCTCCCTCTCTCTCTTCCCTCCCTCCCTCTCTCTCCTTCCCTCCCCCTCCCCCCCCTCCCCTCTCCCCCCTCCCTCACCCCTCCCCCCTCCCTCCCTCTCCCCACTCCCTCCCTGGGCAGTCTATGTGGGGTCCTGGTCGGGTCCAGGCAGACAGATGCGGAGCTAGTTCCTCCCTCCCTGGACAGTCTATGTGGGGTCCTGGTCGGGTCCAGGCAGACAGATGCGGAGCTACATTCCTCCCTCCCTGGACAGTCTATGTGGGGTCCTGGTCGGGTCCAGGCAGACAGATGCGGAGCTACATTCCTCCCTCCCTGGACAGTCTATGTGGGGTCCTGGTCGGGTCCAGGCAGACAGATGCGGAGCTACATTCCTCCCTCCCTGGACAGTCTATGTGGGGTCCTGGTCGGGTCCAGGCAGACAGATGCGGAGCTACATTCGTCACGTTCAACAGCAGACTAATTGCTAAACAAAAGGTGCTGCCGTGGCCTATTCCCCCCTTGTAAATCTTTTACAGCACAGGGGCCATTCTCCCAGATAGTTAAGTGGCTAATTATAAAAGGATCAGACTAAGGACCTGATAACAGGAGAGGAGGGGAGAGAGGAGGAGGGAGAGGAGAGGAGGAGAGGAGAGAGGAGAGAGGAGAGAGGAGGAGAGGGAGAGGAGGAGAGGGAGAGGACGGAGGAGAGGAGAGGAGGAGAGGAGAGAGGGAGAGAGGAGAAGAAGAGAGGAGAAAGAGAGGGAGGAGGGGAGAAGGAGGAGAAGAGGAGGAGAGAAGATGAGAGGAGGAGAGGAGGAGGGGATTGAGAGGAGGAGAGGAGAGAGGAGGAGAGGGAGAGAGGAGGAGGAGAGGAGAGAAGAGGAGAGAAGAGAGGTGGAGGAGGAGATGAAGAGAGGAGAGGAGAGAGGAGGAGAGGAGAGAAGAGAGGTGGAGGAGGAGATGAGTGGAGGAGGGAGGAGGAGAGGAGAGGAGAGAGAGAGAGAGAGGAGAGCGGAGGAGAGAAAATGAAAGGAAGGGAGAAGTGAGCAGAGGAGAGGAGAATGAAGAGAAGCGGAGAGAGGAGACAGAGAATGAAGAGGAGAGGGGAGAAGGAGGCGAGCGAGGCAGGGATAAAAGGAGGGGATGAGGGGAGAGCAGAGGACAACAGAGGGGAGGGATAAAATGAGGAGAGGGGTTGGAGGGAGGGAGGGAGGGAGGGAGGGAGGGAGGGAGGGAGGGAGGGAGGGAGGGTGGCCCGACGGCCCACCTACACCCCAGGGAGCTGTTAGGAAACACAGCAGCACACAAATCAACCCTGACACCTCATGACAGATTAGATGGAAAGAAAGGAAGAGGAACAGGAAAAGGAGAACCTTTCCTCCATTCCTTCCTAAGGAAGATATGTAGCTCAGTGTCATGGACACGTTTCACTGTATTTACTTCTTTAAATCAGGTACCAAGGGTTATGGCTACATGTGAGGGCTGAGAGAGAGAGAGAGAGACAGAGAGAGAGAGAGAGAGAGAGAGAGATATAGAGACAGAAAGAGAGAGAGAGGAGAAAGAGAGAGCGAGAAAGGAGAGAGACAGAGAGAGAAATATGAGAGTAAGAGACAGAGAAAGACACACAGAGAGAGAGAGAGAGAGAGAGAGAGAGAGACAGAGAGAGAGAGAGAGACAGATATAGAGACAGAAAGAGAGAGAGAGAGACAGATATAGAGACAGAAAGAGAGAGAGAGAGAGACAGAGATAGAGACAGAAAGAGAGAGAGAGACAGAGAGAGAGAGCGAGAGAGACAGACAGAGAGAGAGCGAAAGAGAGAGAGAGATAGAGAGAGAGAGGAGAAAGAGAGAGCGAGAGAGAGAGACAGAGAGAGAAATATGAGAGAGTAAGAGACAGAGAAAGACACACAGAGAGAGAGAGAGAGAGACAGAGAGAGACAGAGAAAGACACAGAGAGAGAGAGAGAGAGAGAGAGAGAGAGAGAGAGAGAAAGAGCTCCTGACTGCTCGTCTTGACAAAGTTGGGCAATTAGGGTCCTGGCCCATTAAAGGGGGAATATTCACTGTGTGATAAATGACTTTAATAAAGAGACCATGTTCCCTCTAACAGAGACTAATACCTCCACCACTGTCATCCCCTCTCCTCTCCCTCTCCTCTCTCCCCTCTGCCCTCTCCTCTCCTCTCCTCTCCTCCTCTCCTCTCCTCTCCTCTCCTCTTCCTCTACCTGTAACAGAGACTAATACCTCCACCACTGTCCTCCCCTCTCCTCTCCTCTCCTCTACCTCTAACAGAGACTAATACCTCCACCACTGTCATCCCCTCTCCTCTCCTCTCTCCTCCTCTCCTCTCCTCTCCTCTCCTCTCCTCTACCTGTAACAGAGACTAATACCTCCACCACTGTCATCCCCTCTCCTCTCCTCTCCTCTCCTCTCCTCTACCTCTAACAGAGACTAATACCTCCACCACTGTCCTCCCCTCTCCTCTCCTCTCTCCTCCTCTCCTCTACCTCTAACAGAGACTAATACCTCCACCACTGTCATCTCCTCTCCTCTCCTCTCCTCTCCTCTCCTCTCCTCTCCTCTCCTCTACCCTCCTCTCATCTCTTCTCCTCTCTCCTCCTCTCCTCTACCCTCCTCTCCTCTCCTCTACCCTCCTCTCCTCTCCTCTACCCTCCTCTCCTCTCCTCTCCCCCTCCTCTCCTCTCCTCTACCCTCCTCTCCTCTCCTCTCCTCTACCCTCCTCTCCTCTCCTCTCCTCTACCCTCCTCTCCTCTACCCTCCTCTCCTCTCTCCTCCTCTCCTCTCTCCTCCTCTCCTCTACCCTCCTCTCCTCTCCCCTCTCCTCTCCTCTCCTCTACCCTCCTCTCCCTCTCTCCTCCTCTTCCTCTACCCTCCCTCTCCTCTACCCTCCTCTCCTCTCTCCTCCTCTCCTCTACCCTCCTCTCCTCTCCTCTCCTCTACCCTCCTCTCCTCTCTCCTCCTCTCCTCTCTCTCCTCTCCTCTACCCTCCTCTCCCTCTCCTCTCCCTCCTCTCCTCTCTCCTCCTCTCCTCTACCCTCCTCTCCTCTCTTCTCCTCTCCTCCTCTCCTCTCCTTTCCTCTCCCCATCTCTTCTCCACTGTTTCCTCTGTTCTCTCTCCCCCCCTTACTCTTTGTCTCTCTACCGACTACAGAAAAACCATCCAGACAGATCTGACAAACCCTTTTTTTGTAAATCCTCAGTGGGATCTCTCTCGGTATAACCTTTAACCCCCTCACTCCAGTCGGTCCCCCTAAACTAATGTTTGCTCGTGTCTGAGGTTCTTCTTAAAACCATCATTATCGCTCTCTGTACGTTACGAGCCGTGGAGAAATGTAAACTGGACCGTTATTAAAGAAGCTTCTAGACTGATTCGTCTCAACACAGCACTTTAACTGGTATTGTATTTTGGTCTGGTACTTTAAGTCGTGTCACAAAGGGACATCGTTTTTAGTCCCAAATGCCACCCTATTCCCTACATAGCCCTATGGGTCCTAGTCGAAAGTAGTGCACTATGTAGGGAATAGGGTGGCATTTGGGACATATAGCCGATATGTGAAGAGACTCCCCCTGAAATAATCACAGTAGCCTGCTGAATCGTTCACTGCCGTGGCCCAGAAATGGCACAGGGCCTGAAAATAATCACAGTAGCCTGCTGAATCGTTCACTGCCGTGGCCCAGAAATGGCACAGGGCCTGAAATAATCACAGTAGCCTGCTGAATCGTTCACTGCCGTGGCCCAGAAATGGCACAGGGCCTGAAATAATCACAGTAGCCTGCTGAATCGTTCACTGCCGTGGCCCGGAAATGGCACAGGGCCTGAAAATAATCACAGTAGCCTGCTGAATCGTTCACTGCCGTGGCCCGGAAATGGCACAGGGCCTGAAATAATCACAATAAAATGTGTGGAATTCCATGCTTATAAATGTTCATTTTCACAACGTCTGCTGCCTCAGTTTGTATGATGGCAATTTGCATATACTCCGAATGTTATGAAGAGTGATCAGATGAATTGCAATTAATTGCGAAGTCCCTCTTTGCCATGCAAATGAACTGAATCCCCCCCAAAAAAACATTTCCACGGCATTTCAGCCCTGCCACAAAAGGAACAGCTGACATCATGTCAGTGATTCTCTCTTTAACACAGGTGTGAGTGTTGACGAGGACAAGGCTGGAGATCACTCTGTCATGCTGATTGAGTTCGAATAACAGGTGAAACTTCAAAAGGAGGGTGGTGCTTGGAATCATTGTTCTGCCTCTGTCAACCATGGTTACCTGAGGCGAAGACTTTGGAGGATGGCCTGGTGTCAAGAAGGGCAGCAAAGAAGCCACTTGTCTCCAGGAAAAACATCAGGGACAGACTGATATTCTGCAGAAGGTACAGGGATTGGACTGCTGAGGACTGGGGTAAAGTAATTTTCTCTGATGAATCCCCATTCAGATTGTTTGGAGCATCCGGAAAAAAGCTTGTCCGGAGAAGACAAGGTGAGCGCTACCATCAGTCCTGTGTCATGCCAACAGTAAATTATCCTGAGACCATTCATGTGTGGGGTTGCTTCTCAGCCAAGAGAGTGGGCTCACTCACAATGTTGCCTAAGAACACAGCCATGAATAAAGAATGGTACCAACACATCCTCCGAGAGCAACTTCTCCCAACCATCCAGGAACAGTTTGGTGACGAACAATGCCTTTTCCAGTGTGATGTAGCACCTTACTATAAGGCAAAAGTGATAACTAAGTGGCTCGGGGAACAAAACATTGATATTTTGGGTCCACGGCCAGGAAACTCCCCAGACCTTAACCTCCATTGAGAACTTGTGGTGAATGGATGAGTGATTTGGTAAAGGGAGGTGAGAGAGACGGGTGTAGATAGGTGGTCTGGTGTGGGTGGTTTGGTAAAGGGAGGGAGGTGAGAGAGACGGGTGTAGATGGGTGGTCTGGTGTGGGTGGTTTGGTAAAGGGAGAGAGGTGAGAGAGACGGGTGGAGATGGGTGGTCTGGTGTGGGTGGTCTGGTAAAGGGAGGTGAGAGAGAGACGGGTGGATATGGGTGATCTGTGGTAAAGGGAGGTGAGAGAGACGGTGGATATGGGTGGTCTGGTAAAGGGAGGTGAGACGGGTGGATATGGGTGGTCAGTCGGGGATGAGACGGGTGGATATGGGTGGTCTGGTGTGGGTGGTTTGGTAAAGGGAGGGAGGTGAGAGAGAGACGGGTGTAGATGGGTGGTTTGGTAAAGGGAGAGAGGTGAGAGAGACGGGTGGTTTGGTAAAGGGAGGCGAGAGAGACGGGTGGAGATGGGTGGTCTGGTGTGGGTGGTTTGGTAAAGGGAGGGAGGTGAGAGAGACAGGTGGAGATGGGTGGTTTGGTAAAGGGAGGGAGGTGAGAGAGACGGGTGGAGATGGGTGGTCTGGTGTAGATGGGTGGTCTGGTAAAGGGAGGGGTGAGAGAGACAGGTGGAGATGGGTGGTCTGGTGTGGGTGGTTTGGTAAAGGGAGGGAGGTGAGAGAGACGGGTGGAGATGGGTGGTCTGGTGTGGCTGGTTTGGTAAAGGGAGAGAGGTGAGAGAGACGGGTGGAGATGGGTGGTCTGGTGTAGGTGGGTGGTCTGGTAAAGGGAGGGAGGTGAGAGAGACGGGTGGAGATGGGTGGTCTGGTGTAGGTGGTTTGCTAAAGGGAGAGAGGTGAGAGAGACGGGTGGAGATGGGTGGTCTGGTGTAGATGGGTGGTCTGGTGTAGATGGGTGGTCTGGTGTAGGTGGGTGGTTTGGTAAAGGGAGAGAGGTGAGATAGACGGGTGGAGATGGGTGGTCTGGTGTGGGTGGTTTGTTAAAGGGATGTTTAGTGTGACCCCTGAACCCTAAATACCATGTCTGGAATGATGGAACACTGGATCAAACAGAACACTGACCTCTGTGACCTCTGGCTGTAACCAGGGACCATCGTCTCTGGGAGATCATTTACACTTATCTTCAATAGTTATCTTATTGCTATAACAATATAATAGGACACCACTATGAAGACTGTTATAACACCACTATGAAGACTGTTATGACACCACTATGAAGACTGTTATGACACCACTATGAAGACTGTTATGATACCACTATGAAGACTGTTATGATACCACTATGACACAACTATGAAGACTGTTATGATACCACTATGAAGACTGTTATAACACCACTATAAAGACTGTTATGATACCACTCTGACACCACTATGAAGACTTATGATACCACTATGAAGACTGTTATGACACCACTATGAAGACTGTTATGATACCACTATGACACCACTATGACACCACTATGAAGACTGTTATGATACCACTATGACACCACTATGACACCACTATGAAGACTGTTATGATACCACTATGACAGACTGTTATGACACCACTATGAAGACTGTTATGATACCACTATGAAGACTGTTATAACACCACTATGAAGACTGTTATGATACCACTATGACACCACTATGAAGACTGTTATGACACCACTATGAAGACTGTTATGATACCACTATGAAGACTGTTATGACACCACTATGAAGACTTATGATACCACTATGAAGACTGTTATGATACCACTATGATACCACTATGAAGACTGTTATGACACCACTATCAAGACTGTTATGATACCACTATGAACACTGTTATGACACCACTATGAAGACTGTTATGACATCACTATGAAGACTATTATGACACCACTATGAAGACTGTTATGAAACCACTATGAAGACTGTTATGATACCACTATGACACCACTTTGAAGACTGTTATGACACCACTACGAAGACTGTTATAACACCACTATGAAGACTGTTATAACATCACTATGAAGACTGTTATAACACCACTATGAAGACTCTTATGACACCACTATGACACCAGTATGAAGACTGTTATGACACCACTATGACAGCACTATGAAGACTGTTATGACACCACTATGAAGACTGTTATGACACCATTATGAAGACTGTTATGCCACCATTATGATACCACTATGAAGACTGTTATGACACCACTATGACACCACTATGAAGACTTATGACACCATTATGAAGACTGTTATGACACCACTACGAAGACTGTTATGACACCACTACGAAGACTGTTATGTCACCACTATGAAGACTGTTATTACACCATTATGAAGACTGTTATGACACCACTATGAACACTGTTATGACACCACTATGAACACTGTTATGACACCAGTATGAAGGCTGTTATGACACCACTATGAAGACTGTTATTACACCACTATGAAGACTGTTATTACACCACTACGAAGACTGTTATTACACCACTACGAAGACTGTTATTACACCACTACGAAGACTGTTATGACACCACTATGAAGACTGTTATGACACCACTACAAAGAACTGTTATAACACCATTATGACACCACTATGAAGACTTATGACACCACTATGAAGACTGTTATGCCACCACTATGAAGACTGTTATGACACCATTATGACACCACTACGAAGACTGTTATGACACCACTATGAAGACTTATGACACCACTATGAAGACTGTTATGACACCATTATGACACCACTATGACTGTGCATGTCAGAGCAAAATCCAAGCCGTGAGGTTGATGGAATTGTCCATAGAGCTCCGAGACAGGATTGTGTCGAGGTACATATACTGGGGAAGGGTACCAAAATACACCCAAGAACACAGTGGCCTCCGTCATTCTTATGGAAGACGTTTGGAACCACCAAGACTCTTCCTAGAGCTGGCGTCCCGGGCCAAACTCATCAATCGGGGGAGAAGGACCTTGGTCAGGAAGGTGACCAAGATCCCAATGGTCACTCTGACAGAGCTCCAGAGTTCCTCTGTGGAGATGGGAACCTTTCCAGAAGGGCCAGGTCAGGGAGGTGACCAAGATCCCAATGGTCACTCTGACAGAGCTCCAGAGTTCCTCTGAGGAGATGCGAGAACCTTCCAGAAGGACAACCGTCTCTAGAGCCTTGGTCTCAACAACATGTCTCTACACCTGTGTGTTGGTTAATTATGTTTTCTAGTTTAATTGCATGACCATTTACAATTTGAATCTTAAAAATTCTTAAACCAAAGTCTTCTTTCACTTCCTGTTAGACACTGTGGAACGGTAAACAGGTCTTCTTCACTTCCTGTTAGACGCTGTGGAACGGTAAACAGGTCTTCTTCTCTTCCTGTTAGACGCTGTGGAACGGTAAACAGGTCTTCTTCTCTTCCTGTTAGACGCTATGGAACGGTAGACAGGTTCTTCTTCTCTTCCTGTTAGACGCTATGGAACGGTAGACAGGTCTTCTTCTCTTCCTGTTAGACGCTGTGGAACGGTAAACAGGTCTTCTCTGTCCTGTTAGATGCTGTGGAACGGTAAACAGGTCTTCTTCACTTCCTGTTAGACGCTGTGGAACGGTAAACAGGTCTTCTCTTCCTGTTAGATGCTGTGGAACGGTAAACAGGTCTTCTTCACTTCCTGTTAGACGCTGTGGAACGGTAAACAGGTCTTCTTCACTTCCTGTTAGACGCTGTGGAACGGTAAACAGGTCTTCTTCTCTTCCTGTCTGATGCTGTGGAACGGTAAACAGGTCTTCTTCTCTTCCTGTCTGATGCTGTGGAACGGTAAACAGGTCTTCTTCTCTTCCTGTTAGACGCTGTGGAACGGTAACAGTATTCACTTCCTGTTAGACACTGTGGAACGGTAAACAGGTCTTCTCTTCCTGTCTGATGCTGTGGAACGGTAAACAGAAGTCTTCTTCTCTTCCTGTCTAGACGCTGTGGAACGGTAAACAGGTCTTCTTCTCTTCCTGTCAGACGCTGTGGAACGGTAAACAGGTCTTCTTCACTTCCTGTTAGACACTGTGGAACGGTAAACAGGTCTTCTTCTCTTCCTGTTAGACGCTGTGGAACGGTAAACAGGTCTTCTTCACTTCCTGTTAGACACTGTGGAACGGTAAACAGTTTTGGAAATAGATGTCACGTATCACTGCATCAGACTGGATTGTGGGTCTTCAATAAAGAACGTTTTTGGTTCAGAAAGAGAACAACTGGCAGTCTATGTTTGTTTGTGACGTGTGTGTGTGTATGTGTATGTGTATGTGTATGTGTGTGTGTGTGCGCGCGTGTGTGCGTGTGCGTGTGCGTGTGTGTGTGTAGAGGGTAATTGCTCTGACTGAAGAGACCGAATGAAACATTTGGAGCCGGAGAGAACAGAGAGAACAGAGAGGACAGAGAGGACAGAGAGGACAGAGAGAACAGAGAGAACAGAGAGAACAGAGAAACAGAGAGGACAGAGAGGACAGAGAGAACAGAGAGGACAGAGAGAACAGAGAGAACAGAGAGGACAGAGAGAGGACAGAGAGAACAGAGAGAACAGAGAGAACAGTCAGGTGAAGGTTTACATTATACTGTGGAATGTCAACCTCCTGAGTAAATAATACGAGGACAAAGCCTCCCTTGTTCCCATGCTAACAGGACCTCCTGAATAAAGAGGGACAAAGCCTCCCTTGGTCCCATGCTAACAGGACCTCTCTAAATAAAGAGGGACAAAGCCTCCCTTGGTCCCATGCTAACAGGACCTCCTGAGTAAAGAGGGATAAAGCCTCCCTTGGTCCCATGCTAACAGGACCTCCTGAATAAAGAGGGACAAAGCCTCCCTTGGTCCCATGCTAACAGGACCTCCTGAATAAAGAGGGATAAAGCCTCCCTTGGTCCCATGCTAACAGGACCTCCTGAATAAAGAGGGACAAAGCCTCCCTTGGTCCCATGCTAACAGGACCTCCTGAATAAAGAGGGATAAAGCCTCCCTTGGTCCCATGCTAACAGGACCTCCTGAATAAAGAGGGATAAAGCCTCCCTTGGTCCCATGCTAACAGGACCTCCTGAATAAAGAGGGATAAAGCCTCCCTTGGTCCCATGCTTCCAGGATGGTTTGTGCCTGTTCTCCTTCCAAACAGGTCGTCAGTCCCTCAGTGGACAGTAGGCCTGTGTACGGAAATGGACCACCTGAGTGGTTCAAGCCCACAGTGAAATGTTCTGTGGCCTCTACTAAAAGGTAAGTAGAAGGAGGAGGAGGAGAGGAGACAGAGAAGTAATAGAGGACATGAATTCTACTGTCTGTGGGGTTGGGAAGGCAAGGTGGAAGAGAGCAAGAGAAGGGGGGTGAGGGGAGAGATGGGAGAGAGAGAAGGAGAGGGGGAAAGAGAGAAGGAGAGGGGAGAGGGAGGGGAGAGAGAGAGGAGAGGAGAGAGAGGAGAGAGAGAGAGAAGGAGAGGGGGAAAGAGAGAAGGAGAGGGGAGAAATAAAGCCTCCCTTAAGCTAATAATAGAATCGGTTTTTGGATCATTCCATTTTCAATTGAAGATGGGGATGCTTTATCAGTCTTGACCTCGGACATAGTAGTAGTTAGTTAGTAGTTGTAGTCTCTCTCTCTCTAAAACAGACAACAACCTACAGTATGGAAAGAAGACAGGAACTAATGTCCCGTTACAGCTGAGACCTCTATACCCAGAATGATCCTCCTCTCCCTCTCGCTCTCTCTTCCTCTCACCTGTACCCTCTCTCTCCCCCTCACCACCCTCCTCATCTCTCTCTCTTCCCTCCCTCTCCCCTCCTTCCCTCTGCCCTCCCTCATTCCCCCGTCCCTCTCCCCACCTCTCTCCCTCCCCCTTCTCCCTCTCTCTCCCCACCTCTCTCCCTCCCCTCCTCCCTCTCTCTCCCACCTCTCTCCCTCCCCTCCTCCCCTCTCTTCCCTCTCCCTCCCCACCTATCTCCCTCTCCCTCCTCCCTCTCTCCCCACCTTCCACTCCCTCTCTCTCCCCACCTCTCTCCCTCCACCTCTCTCCCCTCCCCCTCTCCCCTCGCTCTCCCTCCTCCCTCTCTCCCCACCTTCCACTCCCTTCCTCTCCCTCCCCTCCTCCCCCTCTCTCCCTCCTCCCTCTCTCCTCCTCCCTCCCTCTCTCCCCTCCCCCTCTCTCCCCACCCCTGCTCCTCCCTCTCTCCCCACCCCTGCTCCTCCCTCTCTCCCCACCCCTGCTCCTCCCTCTCTCCCCACCCCTGCTCCTCTCTCTCTTCCCTAACCCTGCTCCTCCCTCTCTCCCCTCCCCTTCTCTTCCTCCCCCTCTCTCCCTCCTCCCTCTCTCCCCTCCCCCTCTCTCCCCACCCCTGCTCCTCCCTCTCTCCCTCCCCCTCTCTCCGTCCTCCCTCTCTCCCTCCTCCCTCTCTCCCCTCCCCCTCTCTCCCCACCCCTGCTCCTCCCTCTCTCCCCACCCCTGCTCCTCCCTCTCTCCCCACCCCTGCTCCTCCCTCTCTTCCCTAACCCTGCTCCTCCATCTCTCCCCTCCCCTTCTCTTCCTCCCCCTCTCTCCCTCCTCCCTCTCTCCCCTCCCCCTCTCTCCCCACCCCTGCTCCTCCCTCTCTCCCTCCCCCTCTCTCCGTCCTCCCTCTCTCCCTCCTCCCTCTCTCCCCTCCCCCTCTCTCCCCACCCCTGCTCCTCCCTCTCTCCCCTCCCCTTCTCTCCCTCCCCCTCTCTCCCTCCTCCCCTCTCCCCACCCCTGCTCCTCTCTCTCTCCCCTCCCCCTCTCTCCCTCCTCCCTCTCTCCCTCCTCCCCTCTCCCCACCCCTGCTCCTCCCTCACGGTTTCTTCCTTGATGTTTCTTTAAATGAGCTTTCCAATTCTTCTCTCCTCAATTCAATTTTCCCAAGGCCATTACCACCACCGCTGTAACGTGGAGGTTAAATATATCAGACCTCATGAGGAGATAATTAGTACGGCTTAATAATCAGCTAATTCTCCTGATGAGGGATGAGAGAGAGAGAGAGAGAGGCTGATGGTACTCCGTCTGCAGCGTAATGGTTCTGAGTCCCCAAACGGCACCCCATTCCCTACGTGGTGCACTACTAGAGGTGTGGCTAGTGCACTACATAGGGAATAGGGCGCCGTTTGGGACACAGCGTAATGGAGTGTGAGGAGGAGAGGAGGAAGGGGGCTGGGGATCGGTTCAGCCCGACCTGACAAATGAAATTAAACATATTTAAACACTGTTTAACGATATTAGCAGCAGATTACCGGGGACGACATCATCATTTCCACGGTACCTAACGCGTCGAGCGGCGGCGGGCGGAGGAGGAGACGGGAGCTCAGCGTCGTTAAGGGGATGCTGAAAGGCCGGTGCCGCGGTGACATAGTGACATAACGCTACTGGCTAATGTGACGGCATATAAGTCATGGAGACACACACACACACACTATACACACACGCACACACACGTGCGCGCAAGCACGCACGCACGCACGCACGCGCGCACACACACACACACGAACACACACACACGCACACACACACACACACGCACGCGCAAACACACACACCACGCACACACACACCACGCGCACACACACACACACACACACACACACACACGGGGGGGTAATGGGACAGCTATAAGTTATGGACAACATCAATCACAGGGGGAGGAGAAGGAGAACTGTAAGGCAAGGACAAAACTTCACTTCTCTAAACGAGCGCTGAGACACAGTGAAGTCACACACACACACACACACACACACACACACACACACACATTGAAAAATCACACGAGGAAGAATGGCCCTCTGTGTCTGGATAATAGATCTCCTGGTTTACAGTCATCTCTGGGAGAATGGCCCTCTGTGTCTGGGTAATAGATCTACTGGTTTACAGTCATCTCTGGGAGAATGTCCCTCTGTATCTGGGTAATATATCTCCTGGTTTACAGTCATCTCTGGGAGAATGGCCCTCTGTATCTGGGTAATATATCTCCTGGTTTACAGTCATCTCTGGGAGAATGGCCCTCTGTGTCTGGGTCATACATCTCCTGGTTTACAGTCATCTCTGGGAGAATGGCCCACTGTGTCTCGGTAATAGATCTCCTGGTTTACAGTCATCTCTGGGAGAATGGCCCTCTGTGTCTGGGTCATTAATATCCTGGTTTACAGTCATCTCTGGGAGAATGGCCCTCTGTGTCTGGGTAATAGATCTCCTGGTTTACAGTCATCTCTGGGAGAATGGCCCTCTGTGTCTTGGTAATAGATCTCCAGGGTCTATAGGGATGACCAGGGTCTACATGATGACCAGGGTCTATAGGGATGACCAGGGTCTATAGGGATGACCAGGGTCTACATGATGACCAGGGTCTATAGGGATGACCAGGGTCTATAGGGATGACCAGGGTCTACATGATGACCAGGGTCTACATGATGACCAGGGTCTATAGGGATGACCAGGGTCTATAGGGATGGCAAGGGTCTACATGATGACCAGGGTCTACAGGGATGACCAGGGTCTACATGATGACCAGGGTCTACATGATGACCAGGGTCTATAGGGATGACAAGGGTCTGTCTACATGATGACCAGGGTCTATAGGGATGACCATGGTCTATAGGGATGACCAGGGTCTATAGGGATGACCAGGGTCTATAAGGATGACCAGGGTCATGTAGACCCTGGTCATCCCAATAGACCCTGGTCATCATGATGACCAGGGTCTATAGGGATGACCAGGGTCTATAGGGATGACCAGGGTCTATAGGGATGACCAGGGTCTACAGGATGACCAGGGTCTATAGGGATGAATTGGGTCTATAGGGATAACCAGGGTCTACATGATGACCAGGGTCTACATGATGACCAGGGTCTATATGATGACCAGGGTCTATAGGGATGACCAGGGTCTATAGGGATAACCAGGGTCTATAGGGATGACCAGGGTCTATAGGGATGACCAGGGTCTATAGGGATGACCAGGGTCTATAGGGATGACCAGGGTCTATAGGGATAACCAGGGGCTATAGGGATGACCAGGGTCTATAAGGATGACGAGGGTCTATAGGGATGACCAGGGTCTATAGGGATAACCAGGGTCTATAGGGATGACCAGGGTCTATAGGGATGACCAGGGTCTATAGGGATGACCAGGGTCTACATGATGACCAGGGTCTACATGATGACCAGGGTCTATAGGGATGACAAGGGTCTGTCTACATGATGACCAGGGTCTATAGGGATGACCAGGGTCTATAGGGATGACCAGGGTCTATAGGGATGACCAGGGTCTATAAGGATGACCAGGGTCATGTAGACCCTGGTCATCCCAATAGACCCTGGTCATCATGATGACCAGGGTCTATAGGGATGACCAGGGTCTATAGGGATGACCAGGGTCTATAGGGATGACCAGGGTCTACAGGATGACCAGGGTCTATAGGGATGACCAGGGTCTATAGGGATAACCAGGGTCTACATGATGACCAGGGTCTACATGATGACCAGGGTCTATATGATGACAAGGGTCTATAGGGATGACCAGGGTCTATAGGGATAACCAGGGTCTATAGGGATGACCAGGGTCTATAGGGATGACCAGGGTCTATAGGGATGACCAGGGTCTATAGGGATGACCAGGGTCTATAGGGATAACCAGGGGCTATAGGGATGACCAGGGTCTATAAGGATGACGAGGGTCTATAGGGATGACCAGGGTCTATAGGGATAACCAGGGTCTATAGGGATGACCAGGGTCTATAGGGACGACCAGGGTCTATAGGGATGACCAGGGTCTATATGATGACCAGGGTCTATAGTGATGACCAGGGTCTACAGGATGACCAGGGTCTATAGGGATGACCAGGGTCTATAGGGATGACCAGGGTCTACAGGATGACCAGGGTCTATAGGGATGACCAGGGTCTACAGGATGACCAGGGTCTATAGGGATGACCACGGTCTATAGGGATAACCAGGGTCTATAGGGATGACCAGGGTCTATAGGGATGACCAGGGTCTATAGGGATGACCAGGGTCTACAGGATGACCAGGGTCTATAAGGATGACCAGGGTCTACAGGATGACCAGGGTCTATAGGGATGACCAGGGTCTATAGGGATGACCAGGGTCTACAGGATGACCAGGGTCTACATGATGACCAGGGTCTACAGGGAAGATATATTATATATATATAGAGAGAGAGAGAGAGAGAGACTGTGTTATAACCATCTATATTATATAGAGACTGTGTTATAACCATCTATATTATATAGAGACTGTGTTATAACCATCTATATTATATAGAGACTGTGTTATAACCATCTATAGAGACTGTGTTATAACCATCATAGAGACTGTGTTATATCCATCTATATTATATAGAGACTGTGTTATATCCATCTATATTATATAGAGACTGTGTTATAACCATCATAGAGACTGTGTTATAACCATCTATATTATATAGTGACTGTGTTATAACCATCATAGAGACTGTGTTATAACCATCTATATTATATAGAGACTGTGTTATAACCATCATAGAGACTGTGTTATAACCATCTATATTATATAGAGACTGTGTTGTATCCATCTATATTATATAGAGACTGTGTTATAACCATCATAGAGACTGTGTTATATCCATCTATATTATATAGAGACTGTGTTATATCCATCTATATTATATAGAGACTGTGTTATAACCATCATAGAGACTGTGTTATATCCATCTATATTATATAGAGACTGTGTTATATCCATCTATATTATATAGAGACTGTTATAACCATCTATATTATATAGAGACTGTGTTATATCCATCTATATTATATAGAGACTGTGTTATATCCATCTATATTATATACTGACTGTGTTATATCCATCTATATTATATAGAGACTGTGTTATATCCATCTATATTATATAGAGACTGTGTTATAACCATCATAGAGACTGTGTTATAACCATCATAGAGACTGTGTTATATCCATCATAGAGACTGTGTTATAACCATCATAGAGACTGTGTTATAACCATCATAGAGACTGTGTTATAACCATCATAGAGACTGTGTTATAACCATCATAGAGACTGTGTTATATCCATCTATATTATATACTGACTGTGTTATATCCATCTATATTATATAGAGACTGTGTTATATCCATCTATATTATATAGAGACTGTGTTATATCCATCTATATTATATAGAGACTGTGTTATATCCATCTATATTATATAGAGACTGTGTTATATCCATCTATATTATATAGAGACTGTGTTATATCCATCTATATTATATAGAGACTGTGTTATATCCATCTATATTATATAGAGACTGTTATAACCATCTATATTATATAGAGACTGTGTTATATCCATCTATATTATATAGAGACTGTGTTATATCCATCTATATTATATACTGACTGTGTTATATCCATCTATATTATATAGAGACTGTGTTATATCCATCTATATTATATAGAGACTGTGTTATAACCATCATAGAGACTGTGTTATATCCATCTATATTATATAGAGACTGTTATATCCATCTATATTATATAGAGACTGTTATATCCATCTATATTATATAGAGACTGTGTTATAACCATCATAGAGACTGTGTTATAACCATCTATATTATATAGAGACTGTGTTATAACCATCTATATTATATAGAGACTGTGTTATAACCATCTATATTATATAGAGACTGTGTTATAACCATCTATATTATATAGAGACTGTGTTATAACCATCTATATTATATAGAGACTGTGTTATATCCATCTATATTATATAGAGACTGTGTTATATCCATCTATATTATATAGAGACTGTGTTATATCCATCTATATTATATAGAGACTGTGTTATATCCATCTATATTATATAGAGACTGTGTTATATCCATCTATATTATATAGAGACTGTGTTATATCCATCTATATTATATAGAGACTGTGTTATATCCATCTATATTATATAGAGACTGTGTTATATCCATCTATATTATATAGAGACTGTGTTATATCCATCTATATTATATAGAGACTGTGTTATAACCATCATAGAGACTGTGTTATATCCATCTATATTATATAGAGACTGTGTTATATCCATCTATATTATATAGAGACTGTGTTATATCCATCTATATTATATAGAGACTGTGTTATATCCATCATAGAGACTGTGTTATAACCATCTATATTATATAGAGACTGTGTTATATCCATCTATATTATATAGAGACTGTGTTATATCCATCTATATTATATAGAGACTGTGTTATATCCATCTATATTATATAGAGACTGTGTTATATCCATCTATATTATATAGAGACTGTTATAACCATCTATATTATATAGAGACTGTGTTATATCCATCTATATTATATAGAGACTGTGTTATATCCATCTATATTATATACTGACTGTGTTATATCCATCTATATTATATAGAGACTGTGTTATATCCATCTATATTATATAGAGACTGTGTTATAACCATCATAGAGACTGTGTTATATCCATCTATATTATATACTGACTGTGTTATATCCATCTATATTATATAGAGACTGTGTTATATCCATCTATATTATATAGAGACTGTGTTATAACCATCATAGAGACTGTGTTATAACCATCTATATTATATAGAGACTGTGTTATAACCATCTATATTATATAGAGACTGTGTTATAACCATCTATATTATATAGAGACTGTGTTATAACCATCTATATTATATAGAGACTGTGTTATAACCATCTATATTATATAGAGACTGTGTTATAACCATCTATATTATATAGAGACTGTGTTATAACCATCATAGAGACTGTGTTATAACCATCTATATTATATAGAGACTGTGTTATGACCATCTATATTATATAGAGACTGTGTTATATCCATCTATATTATATAGAGACTGTGTTATATCCATCTATATTATATAGAGACTGTGTTATAACCATCTATATTATATAGAGACTGTGTTATAACCATCTATATTATATAGAGACTGTGTTATAACCATCTATATTATATAGAGACTGTGTTATAACCATCATAGAGACTGTGTTATAACCATCTATATTATATAGAGACTGTGTTATAACCATCTATATTATATAGTGACTGTGTTATAACCATCTATATTATATAGAGACTGTGTTATAACCATCTATATTATATAGAGACTGTGTTATAACCATCTATATTATATAGAGACTGTGTTATAACCATCTATATTATATAGAGACTGTGTTATAACCATCTATATTATATAGTGACTGTGTTATAACCATCTATATTATATAGAGACTGTGTTATAACCATCTATATTATATAGAGACTGTGTTATAACCATCTATATTATATAGAGACTGTGTTATAACCATCTATATTATATAGAGACTGTGTTATATCCATCATAGAGACTGTGTT
>NC_143039.1:7137500-7147500 GCF_057628025.1 Oncorhynchus mykiss | reverse complement strand
AAAGATTCGTTTAGTGTGACCCTCCATTATTTCTGAACGTAACCTAGTAATACTGCCTGTCTACATCTGGGTAGCCTGGTCCCAGGTCTCTTTGTGCTGTGTTGCCAAACTCCCGTTGCCAAACTCCCCCGTTGCCAAACTCCCGTTGCCAAACTCTCCCGTTGCCAAACTCTTCCCGTTGCCAAACTCTCCCGTTGCCAAACTCC
The DNA here is from genome assembly GCF_057628025.1 of Oncorhynchus mykiss. Classification (NCBI taxonomy): domain Eukaryota; kingdom Metazoa; phylum Chordata; class Actinopteri; order Salmoniformes; family Salmonidae; genus Oncorhynchus; species Oncorhynchus mykiss. The sequence goes on along the minus strand of NC_143039.1, from coordinate 7,147,294 downwards.
CGTTGCCAAACTCTCCCGTTGCCAAACTCCCGTTGCCAAACTCTGTGAAATAGAAAGAGATGGGGATGAGGATAAGTTTAGTGTGACTCTAGATCAAAACACAGGAATCACATTCTATTGGCTTATACCCCTAAACAGCAATCACACAGGATGTTGACAGCAAATCTCAGACAGGATGTTGACAGCACTCTTCACACAGGATGTTGACAGCAAATCTCAGACAGGATGTTGACAGCACTCCTCAGACAGGATGTTGACAGCACTCCTCAGACAGGATGTTGACAGCAAATCTCAGACAGGATGTTGACAGCAAATCTCAGACAGGATGTTGACAGCAAATCTCAGACAGGATGTTGACAGCAAATCTCAGACAGGATGTTGACAGGAAATCTCAGACAGGATGTTGACTGCAAATCCCAGACAGGATGTTGACAGTAAATCCCAGACAGGATGTTGACAGTAAATCCCAGACAGGATGTTGACAGCAAATCTCAGACAGGATGTTGACAGTAAATCCCAGACAGGATGTTGACAGCAAATCCCAGACAGGATGTTGACAGCAAATCCCAGACAGGATGTTGACAGCAAATCCCAGACAGGGTGTTGACATCTAATCCCAGACAGGATGTTGACAGCTAATCCCAGACAGGATGTTGACATCAAGGTTCCTCTCTCTCCCCAGATGGAACACTCTCAGAAGTATGGGAAGATCTTTAAGTCTCGTTTCGGCCCCCAGCTGGTTGTGTCTATCGCAGGGCGGGATCTGGTTGCCGAGGTGCTGAGGACGGAGGGTGTGGCCCCGCAGAGAGGCAACATGGAGTCCTGGAAGGAGTACCGCGACCTGAGGGGCCGATCTACCGGACTTATCTCAGCGTGAGTCTGACCTCTGAACTACAACCTGTGACATCACGGGACGCAAAATGTTATACCCCCTTTTTGAAAGGAGGAAAATCTAGAAATGATTCACACGGAGAAGTAGTATCAACTTCAGTTAGTTGTAATGAATATTTTTGTGTAAAATCATCAACGATGTACACAGGAACTAAACAACGAGACGTTTGACAAGTGAAGAGCTCGTACATATTGTTCCGTAAAACCAGTCATGGCATGTTTCCATTTCAATGTATTCTTATTTGTTACTTAAAAAAAAAAAAATTGACAAAAGCTCTGTAGAAGGCCGACACGTAAAGCTCTGAGGAAGGCCGTGAGGCCGACACGTAACGCTCTGAGGAAGGCCGACACGTAAAGCTCTGAGGAAGGCCGTGAGGCCGACACGTAACGCTCTGAGGAAGGCCGATACATAAAGCTCTGAGGAAGGCCGTGAGGCCGACACGTAAAGCTCTGAGGAAGACCGTGAGGCCGATACGTAAAGCTCTGAGGAAGGCCTTGAGGCCGATACATAAAGCTCTGAGGAAGGCCGTGAGGCCGATACGTAAAGCTCTGAGGAAGGCCTTGAGGCCGATACGTAAAGCTCTGAGGAAGGCCGTGAGGCCGACACGTAAAGCTCTGAGGAAGGCCGTGAGGCCGATACGTAAAGCTCTGAGGAAGGCCGTGAGGCCGATACGTAAAGCTCTGAGGAAGGCCGTGAGGCCGATACGTAAAGCTCTGAGGATGGCCGATACATAAAGCTCTGAGGAAGGCTGTGAGGCCGATACGTAAAGCTCTGAGGAAGGCCGTGAGGCCGATACGTAAAGCTCTGAGGAAGGCCAATACATAAAGCTCTGAGGAAGGCCGTGAGGCTGATACGTAAAGCTCTGAGGAAGGCCGTGAGGCCAATACGTAAAGCTCTGAGGAAGGCCTTGAGGCCGATACGTAAAGCTCTGAGGAAGGCCGTGAGGCCGACACGTAAAGCTCTGAGGAAGGCCGTGAGGCCGACACGTAAAGCTCTGAGGAAGGCCGTGAGGCCGATACATAAAGCTCTGAGGAAGGCCTTGAGGCCGACACGTAAAGCTCTGAGAAAGGCCGATACATAAAGCTCTGAGGAAGGCTGTGAGGCCGATACGTAAAGCTCTGAGGAAGGCCATGAGGCCGATACGTAAAGCTCTGAGGAAGGCCGTGAGGCCGATACGTAAAGCTCTGAGGAAGGCCGTGAGGCCGATACGTAAAGCTCTGAGGAAGGCCGTGAGGCCGATACGTAAAGCTCTGAGGAAGGCCGATACATAAAGCTCTGAGGAATGCTGTGAGGCCGATACGTAAAGCTCTGAGGAAGGCCGTGAGGCCGACACGTAAAGCTCTGAGGAAGGCCGATACATAAAGCTCTGAGGAAGGCCGTGAGGCCGATACGTAAAGCTCTGAGGAAGGCCGTGAGGCCGATACGTAAAGCTCTGAGGATGGCCGATACATAAAGCTCTGAGGAAGGCTGTGAGGCCGATACGTAAAGCTCTGAGGAAGGCCGTGAGGCCGATACGTAAAGCTCTGAGGAAGGCCAATACATAAAGCTCTGAGGAAGGCCGTGAGGCTGATACGTAAAGCTCTGAGGAAGGCCGTGAGGCCGATACGTAAAGCTCTGAGGAAGGCCTTGAGGCCGATACGTAAAGCTCTGAGGAAGGCCGTGAGGCCGATACGTAAAGCTCTGAGGAAGGCCGTGAGGCCGACACGTAAAGCTCTGAGGAAGGCCGTGAGGCCGACACGTAAAGCTCTGAGGAAGGCCGTGAGGCCGACACATAAAGCTCTGAGGAAGGCCGATACATAAAGCTCTGAGGAAGGCTGTGAGGCCGATACGTAAAGCTCTGAGGAAGGCCGTGAGGCCGACACGTAAAGCTCTGAGGAAGGCCGATACATAAAGCTCTGAGGAAGGCCGTGAGGCCGATACGTAAAGCTCTGAGGAAGGCCGTGAGGCCGACACGTAAAGCTCTGAGGAAGGCCGTGAGGCTGACACGTAAAGCTCTGAGGAAGGCCGTGAGGCCGATACGTAAACCCACTGTTCCTAGGGCCGTCATTGTAAATAAGAATTTGTTCTTAACTGACTAGTTAAATAAAGGTCAGATAAATATCCCTCCTGATTGCGGGAATCTTCCCAACCGGGATTTCTGTGAAAACCTTTTAGTTAGTTGTCTCTTGACCACCTTCTCTCCCTTTTATCTCTGCAGGGAGGGTGAGGACTGGTTGAAGATGCGTAGCATCCTCCGTCAGCTGATCATGAGACCGAAGGACGTGGCTCAGTTCTCTGACGACGTGAATGCTGTGGTGGAGGACCTGGTGAAGAGAGTGGATACGCTGAGGAGCCAGCAGTCAGACGGACTCACTGTACTCAATATTAACGATCTGTTTTTCAAATACGCAATGGAAGGTGGGTAGTGGGTACAGGGAGCATGGGTAGTGGGTACAGGGAGGATGGGTACCAGGAGGGTGGGTAGTGGGTACAGGGAGGGTGGGTAGTGGGTATAGGGAGGGTGGATACAGGGAGGATAGGTAGTGGGTACAGGCAGGATGTGTAGTGGGTACAGGGAGGATGGGTAGTGGGTACAGGGAGGGTGGGTAGTGGGTACAGGGAAGGTGGGTAGTGGGTACAGGGAGGATGGGTACTAGTCAGTTGTCACTCCAGTATAGACTGCTGTATCTGTTTGGACTCTGTGGGAAGTCTGTTATTGAGGGTGCAGAACTCCTTTACAGGTGTGGCAGACATCATTTCCATTTGTCATATCAGCTAAACTAAAACTAATAAACCACAACTTTCTAGTGTTCTTTTTTTTTCTATTTTTTTCTATCTTCAAGTTAATTTACCTTCCTCCTCTTCTTCTCCCAGGTATGGCAGCCATCTTGTACGAGGACCGTCTGGGCTGCTTGGAGAATGAGATTCCTCAGAAGAGCCAGGACTACATCGCAGCCCTGCACCTGATGTTTAGTTCCTTTAAGATGACCATGTACGCCGGGGCCATCCCCAAGTGGCTCAGAACCGTCATCCCCAGACCCTGGGAGGAGTTCTGCAGCTCCTGGGACGGACTCTTCAGTTTCAGTACGTTTCTCTGATGCTGCATTTCCACTGGTTATTTACCACCCGGTGTTTTGACCTTTAACAGCCTCAGACGGGTGATTTACCACCCGGTGTTTTGACCTTTAAAAGCCTCAGACTGGTGATTTACAACCCGGTGTTTGACCTTTAAAAGCCTCAGACTGGTGATTTACCACCCGGTGTTTGACCTTTAGAAGACTCAGACTGGTGATTTACCACCCGGTGTTTTGACCTTTAAAAGCCTCAGACTGGTGATTTACCACCCGGTGTTTGACCTTTTAAAAGCCTCAGACTGGTGATTTACCACCCGGTGTTTTGACCTTTAAAAGCCTCAGACTGGTGATTTACCACCCGGTGTTTTGACCTTTAAAAGCCTCAGACTGGTGATTTACCACCCGGTGTTTGACCTTTAAAAGCCTCAGACTGGTGATTTACAACCCAGTGTTTGACCTTTAAAAGCCTCAGACTGGTGATTTACCACCCGGTGTTTGACCTTTAAAAGCCTCAGATTGGTGATTTACCACCCGGTGTTTTGACCTTTAAAAGACTGGTGATTTACCACCCGGTGTTTGACCTTTAAAAGCCTCAGACTGGTGATTTACCACCCGGTGTTTGACCTTTAAAAGCCTCAGACTGGTGATTTACCACCCGGTGTTTGACCTTTAAAAGCCTCAGACTGGTCTGACTGCTGAGAGCTACTTTATTGAGGAGAAATGTCTCACCTACACTCTTAGAACAACATCAAATGCTACTTCATCTGTCTCCATAGGAGAACCCTTTGTAGAACCCTTTTGGGTTCCAGGTAGAACCCTTTTGGGTTCCAGGTAGAACCCTTTTGGGTTCCAGGTAGAACCCTTTCTGGGTTCCAGGTAGAACCCCTTACACAGAGGTTTCTACATGGGCCTCAAAATGATTATACCTGAAACCCAAAATGATTTTTTACCAGGACCCAAAAGGGCTCAACCTGAAACCCAAAAGGGTTCTACCTGGAACCAAAAGGGTTCTACACGGAACTCAAAATGATTCTACCTGGAACCAAAAGGGTTCTACACAGAACTCAAAATGATTCTACCTGGAACCAAAAGGGTTCTACACGGAACTCAAAATGATTCTACCTGGAACCAAAAGGGTTCTACACAGAACTCAAAATGATTCTACCTGGAACCAAAAGGGTTCTACCTGAAACCCAAAAGGATTTTTCACCAGGATCCATAAAGGGTTATCCTATGGGGACAGACGAAGAACCCTTTTCAAACCCTTTATTTCTCTGGATAAGAGCGTCTGATAAATGACTCACTTGTGAATGCATGCATGTAACCCAATACTGTTGTTCTGGACTAGAGATGAATATGTTACCATAACCCTCCCCCCCCCAGGCCAGATCCATGTAGATAAGCGTCTGGGGGAGATCCAGGATCTGGTGTCCCGAGGAGAGACGGTGAAGGGGGGGCTTTTAACTCACATGCTGGTGACCCGAGAGATGAACCTGGAGGAGATCTACGCTAACATGACTGAGATGTTACTGGCTGGGGTGGACACGGTGAGCAGTAGGGGAGATGTTACTGGGGTGGACACGGTGAGCAGTATGGGAGATGTCACTGGGGTGGACACGGTGAGCAGTAGGGGAGATGTTACTGGGGTGGACACGGTGAGCAGTAGAGGAGATGTTACTGGGGTGGACACGGTGAGCAGTAGGGGAGATGTTACTGGGGTGGACACGGTGAGCAGTAAGGGAAATGTTACTGGGGTGGACACGGTGAGCAGTAGGGGAGATGTTACTGGGGTGGACACGGTGAGCAGTAGGGGAGATGTTACTGGGGTGGACACGGTGAGCAGTAGGGGAGATGTTACTGGGGTGGACACGGTGAGCAGTAGGGGAGATGTTACTGGGGTGGACACGGTGAGCAGTAGGGGAGATGTTACTGGGGTGGACACGGTGAGCAGTAAGGAAGGGTTAACCCAGCTACAACGTTTCTCTCCCTCCCCCCCGTGTCCCCCCCCCCATTCTGTTGGTTGGAGCCCCCCCCGTGTGTCCCCCCCCCCCCCCCCTCCATTCTGTTGGTTGGAGCCCCCCCTGTGTGTCCCCCCCCCCCCCCATTCTGTTGGTTGGAGCCCCCCCCCCCCCCCCATGTGTGTGTGTGTGTCCATTCTGTTGGTTGGAGCCCCCCCGTTTGTCACCCCCCCCATTCTGTTGGTTGGAGCCCCCCCCCATTCTGTTTGAGCCTCTCAGCGGGTGTTTAGTCTTGGTTCCCACCAGACATCTCCGTGTGTGTGTGAACTGTGTGTATTGCAGAGACTGCCAGAGTGTGTGTTGTGGGATGTCAGATTAATGTGACGTGTCAGTGAGAGGTGGCCTGGGGGGGGGGTCACATCTTGGCAGGAGGGTTGGGTTTGCAGACTGCCTCTGTCCAGCCTCTACTCAGCTCCTCTCAGCTCCTCTCAGCTCCTCCTAGCTGTAACAGTGTGTTATGCTCTGGGAGGTGGAGGAGGGTTTGTCATATGATTCCCCCTGGTTGCCAGGGTGTTGCCAGGGTGTTGCCAGCGTGTTGCCAGCTGAGGAAACCAAGCGAAGGATCAAGCCTCTGATCTTCCGTCCCTCCTTCTGTCTGTGTGTCCTTGCTGGGACGCTGACCTCAGGATGAACCCTGCTAGTGAAGGCGTTTGGAGGGAGGGAGGGAGGGGGGGGGATGGTTGTGAGAACAAAAGGTCTAGCCCCATTTTATACCTGGTTGTAACATGTGTCCTTTGTCCTGATCTTGTCCCATTTTGTTTTAGACTGGTGTAGATGTTTTTAAAAGTTGCATTGTGATCTGATTGCGATCAGATCTTCCTGACCACCTCCGAAGGTAATCAGATTGTGTCTGGATATCAAGTGTAAACAGATCTGGACGGTCAAACCATTTGGAATCATCGTTATGCCGCCAGGTCAAACCATTTGGAATCATCGTTAGACCGCCAGGTCAAACCATTTGGAATCATCGTTATACCACCAGGTCAAACCATTTGGAATCATCGTTAGACCGCCAGGTCAAACCATTTGGAATCATCGTTATACCGCCTGGTCAAACCATTTGGAATCATCGTTATACCGCCAGGTCAAACCATTTGGAATCATCGTTAGACCGCCAGGTCAAACCATTTGGAATCATCGTTAGACCGCCAGGTCAAACCATTTGGAATCATTGTTATACCGCCAGGTCAAACCATTTGGAATCATCGTTATACCACCAGGTCAAACCATTTGGAATCATCGTTATACCGCCAGGTCAAACCATTTGGAATCATCGTTAGACCGCCAGGTCAAACCATTTGAAATCATCGTTAGACCGCCAGGTCAAACCATTTGGAATCATCGTTATACCGCCTGGTCAAACCATTGACTTTATGGCATCAATAATAGACTCAAAATTCTAAAAATATCCTTCAAATAATTTGCATACAGGGAGGAACCAGGATATCTGGTCACCATGGAGACACGGTGGACAACATACAGGAAGGAACCAGGATATCTGGTCACCATGGAGACACGGTGGACAACATACAGGGAGGGACCAGGATATCTGGTCACCATGGAGACACGGTGGACGACGTACAGGGAGGAACCAGGATATCTGGTCACCATGGAGACACGGTGGACAACATACAGGGAGGGACCAGGATATCTGGTCACCATGGAGACACGGTGGACGATGTACAGGAAGGAACCAGGATATCTGGTCACCATGGAGACACGGTGGACAACATACAGGGAGGAACCAGGATATCTGGTCACAATGGAGACACGGTGGACGATGTACAGGGAGGAACCAGGATATCTGGTCACCATGGAGACACGGTGGACAACATACAGGGAGGAACCAGGATATCTGGTCACCATGGAGACACGGTGGACCATGTACAGGGAGGAACCAGGATATCTGGTCACCATGGAGACACGGTGGACAACATACAGGGAGGGACCAGGATATCTGGTCACCATGGAGACACGGTGGACGATGTACAGGGACGAACCAGGATATCTGGTCACCATGGAGACACGGTGGACAACATACAGGGAGGAACCAGGATATCTGGTCACCATGGGGACACGGTGGACAACATACAGGGAGGAACCAGGATATCTGGTCACCATGGAGACACGGTGGACAACATACAGGGAGGAACCAGGATATCTGGTCACCATGGAGACACGGTGAACAACATACAGGGAGGGACCAGGATATCTGGTCACCATGGAGACATGGTGGACAACATACAGGAAGGAACCAGGATATCTGGTCACCATGGAGACACGGTGGACAACATACAGGGAGGGACCAGGATATCTGGTCACCATGGAGACACGGTGGACGATGTACAGGAAGGAACCAGGATATCTGGTCACCATGGAGACACGGTGGACAACATACAGGGAGGAACCAGGATATCTGGTCACAATGGAGACACGGTGGACGATGTACAGGGAGGAACCAGGATATCTGGTCACCATGGAGACACGGTGGACAACATACAGGGAGGAACCAGGATATCTGGTCACCATGGAGACACGGTGGACCATGTACAGGGAGGAACCAGGATATCTGGTCACCATGGAGACACGGTGGACAACATACAGGGAGGGACCAGGATATCTGGTCACCATGGAGACACGGTGGACGATGTACAGGGACGAACCAGGATATCTGGTCACCATGGAGACACGGTGGACAACATACAGGGAGGAACCAGGATATCTGGTCACCATGGGGACACGGTGGACAACATACAGGGAGGAACCAGGATATCTGGTCACCATGGAGACACGGTGGACAACATACAGGGAGGAACCAGGATATCTGGTCACCATGGAGACACGGTGAACAACATACAGGGAGGGACCAGGATATCTGGTCACCATGGAGACATGGTGGACAACATACAGGAAGGAACCAGGATATCTGGTCACCATGGAGACACGGTGGACAACATACAGGGAGGGACCAGGATATCTGGTCACCATGGAGACACGGTGGACGATGTACAGGAAGGAACCAGGATATCTGGTCACCATGGAGACACGGTGGACAACATACAGGGAGGAACCAGGATATCTGGTCACAATGGAGACACGGTGGACGATGTACAGGGAGGAACCAGGATATCTGGTCACCATGGAGACACGGTGGACAACATACAGGGAGGGACCAGGATATCTGGTCACCATGGAGACACGGTGGACGATGTACAGGGACGAACCAGGATATCTGGTCACCATGGAGACACGGTGGACAACATACAGGGAGGAACCAGGATATCTGGTCACCATGGAGACACGGTGGACAACATACAGGGAGGAATCAGGATATCTGGTCACCATGGAGACACGGTGGACGACGTACAGGGAGGAACCAGGATATCTGGTCACCATGGAGACACGGTGGACAACATACAAGGAAGGACCAGGATATCTGGTCACCATGGAGACACGGTGGACAACATACAGGAAGGAACCAGGATATCTGGTCACCATGGAGACACGGTGGACAACATACAGGGAGGGACCAGGATATCTGGTCACCATGGAGACACGGTGGACAACATACAGGGAGGAACCAGGATATCTGGTCACCATGGAGACACGGTGGACAACATACAGGGAGGGACCAGGATATCTGGTCACCATGGAGACACGGTGGACAACATACAGGAAGGAACCAGGATATCTGGTCACCATGGAGACACGGTGGACAACATACAGGAAGGAACCAGGATATCTGGTCACCATGGAGACACGGTGGACAACATACAGGGAGGGACCAGGATATCTGGTCACCATGGAGACACGGTGGACAACATACAGGGA
>NC_143039.1:7070000-7132500 GCF_057628025.1 Oncorhynchus mykiss | reverse complement strand
AGACTCTCCTCATATCCTCCCTGTCTCCTCTCCTCCTCAGACTCTCCTCATATCCTCCCTGTCTCCTCTCCTCCTCAGACTCTCCTCATATCCTCCCCGTCTCCTCTCCTCCTCAGACTCTCCTCATATCCTCCCTGTCTCCTCTCCTCCTCAGACCCAGACTCTCCTCAGATCCTCCCTGTCTCCTCTCCTCCTCAGATCCAGACTCTCCTCATATCCTCCCTGTCTCCTCTCCTCCTCAGACCCAGACTCTCCTCATATCCTCCCTGTCTCCTCTCCTCCTCAGACCCAGACTCTCCTCATATCCTCCCTGTCTCCTCAGACCCAGACTCTCCTCATATCCTCCCTGTCTCCTCTCCTCCTCAGACCCAGACTCTCCTCATATCCTCCCTGTCTCCTCTCCTCCTCAGACCCAGACTCTCCTCAGATCCTCCCTGTCTCCTCTCCTCCTCAGATCCAGACTCTCCTCATATCCTCCCTGTCTCCTCTCCTCCTCAGACCCAGACTCTCCTCATATCCTCCCTGTCTCCTCTCCTCCTCAGACTCTCCTCATATCCTCCCTGTCTCCTCTCCTCCTCAGACCCAGTTGGCTCTATGTCACTACTCTACCTCCATGGACGAGGAGAATTTCCCCGGGGCTGATGACTTCCGTCCAGACCGCTGGATCAGGAAGGACGCTACGGACCGGGTGGATAACTTCGGCTCCATCCCGTTCGGCTACGGCATCAGGAGCTGCATCGGCAGGAGGATAGCTGAACTGGAGATGCACCTGGCTCTTACACAGGTGGGGGAACCTCACACACACACACACACACACACACACACACACACACACACACACACACACATACAGTATTTTTCTGTTATCAGTATCTTGGGTGATATTGATCCCTTCTCAAATAGACATAGAGATGTTCTAATGTTATTCTGTAACAGTGTCTCTGTTGTTCCCAAAATGAAGGTCTCCTCATGACTTTAGTCTTCTTCTTATATCAGAAATAGGGGGCCATTTGGGACCTAGATTTAGTCTCCCAGCTGGTTAATACTGGTTGTGTTTGTCTCTTCTTCTCCTCCAGCTGGTCCAGAGGTTAATACCGGTTGTGTTTGTCTCTTCTTCTCCTCCAGCTGGTTAATAACGGTTGTGTTTGTCTCTTCTTCTCCTCCAGCTGGTTAATACCGGTTGTGTTTGTCTCTTCTTCTCCTCCAGCTGGTTAATACCGGTTGTGTTTGTCTCTTCTTCTCCTCCAGCTGGTTAATACCGGTTGTGTTTGTCTCTTCTCCTCCTCCAGCTGGTTAATACCGGTTGTGTTTGTCTCTTCTCCTCCTCCAGCTGGTTAATACCGGTTGTGTTTGTCTCTTCTTCTCCTCCAGCTGGTTAATACCGGTTGTGTTTGTCTCTTCTCCTCCTCCAGCTGGTTAATACCGGTTGTGTTTGTCTCTTCTTCTCCTCCAGCTGGTTAATACCGGTTGTGTTTGTCTCTTCTTCTCCTCCAGCTGGTTAATACCGGTTGTGTTTGTCTCTTCTTCTCCTCCAGCTGGTTAATACCGGTTGTGTTTGTCTCTTCTTCTCCTCCAGCTGGTTAATACCGGTTGTGTTTGTCTCTTCTTCTCCTCCAGCTGGTTAATACCGGTTGTGTTTGTCTCTTCTTCTCCTCCGGCTGGTTAATACCGGTTGTGTTTGTCTCTTCTTCTCCTCCAGCTGGTTAATACCGGTTGTGTTTGTCTCTCTTCTCCTCCAGCTGGTTAATACCGGTTGTGTTTGTCTCTTCTTCTCCTCCAGCTGATCCAGAGGTTCCAGATTGGGCTGTGTCCCGTCACAGAAGAAATCAAAGCCAAAACCCACGGCCTCCTCTGTCCTGCTGCGCCCATCAACCTGCAGTTTGCCGACAGACAACCCTAGACCAAAACCCACGGCCGTCCTCTGTCCTGCTGCGCCCATCAACCTGCAGTTTGCCGACAGACAACCCTAGACCAAAACCCACGGCCTCCTCTGTCCTGCTGCGCCCATCAACCTGCAGTTTGCCGACAGACAACCCTAGACCAAAACCCACGGCCTCCTCTGTCCTGCTGCGCCCATCAACCTGCAGTTTGCCGACAGACAACCCTAGACCAAAACCCACGGCCGTCCTCTGTCCTGCTGCGCCCATCAACCTGCAGTTTGCCGACAGACAACCCTAGACAGATACACTGTTTAACTCCTTTCTTCTCCTTATCTCTCTAGTGAGGAGGTAAATGGGTAAATAACAGACAGACTGTCATAAGGCAGGTTTATACCATCCTGTACCCAGATGCTATTGTTCTGTGTAAACAGCCTCTAAGTTACAGGATGTACACAGACCATAAATATATAAATATATATATATATATATACAATACCAATACTTGTTTAATTTACAACTTTTCTAAGTCCTGTTATCAACTGACTTCAGCACAGTGTCTGGCTGTGGATTGGCTGCAGTGTCTTGCTTGTGGATTGTTTGCAGTGTCTGGCTGTGGATTGGCTGCAGTGTCTGGCTGTGGATTGGCTGCAGTGTCTGGCTGTGGATTGGCTGCAGTGTTTGAATGGAATGTTGGCATATTGGCAGATTAATTAATTTTTTTTTATACAAAAAACTGAAAAAAAAAATGGAAAAAAAACTGGAAAAAAATTGGCTAGCTAGCTAACAACCTGTGCAGTTCTATCTACAAAATGCATTGCTTTTCAGACTGTATGATTTGGTATTTGATTAAAGTGCTCCTTTTACGATGATGGATGATTTCAAAAGTTGTCATGACGATTTAAAGTTGGTTTATAGTCAACAACAAAAAATTGTCAGATATGTGCTGGTCATTTTTGAAATGGCTAACGAGCTAGCAACTAACCAAAACCCCGTCGTTTATAATGTTGCTTTTAGTTTCCTGGCTCGTTAGATTGACGTTATCCTAAATACATTTGTTTATTTAAAAAAAAAAAATGGATTGGTTTATTTGGTGTTTAAAATAGACTAGCTATGCAATTTGAAACAGAGACTGGAATAACTTGTCTGTTTAGGTCATACATGAGCACACAGAAACTAACCCAGTGTACTTCTTCAAATCCCTTACGATCCTTATACGCTCAAAAGGTATTTTTTAAAAAAAAATTGTCTGACTGACCTTGAATTGTTCAAACTGTTTTTTTTTGGGGGGGGGGGGGGGGTTCTTCCTGGACTTGTTTCCTGGTCACGTGAGAGACCGTGACTGTTTGTTTTATACTGTATGTAGGAAGCACCGCAGAGAGACCGTATTTAAGAAGAAAGGATTGAAATGGAGAGAGGGCTTGTTCGAAGGGGCAGAGAAATACGTAGACCGTAGGTTCCTTCTGTTTGATGACGAAGAAGGTTTTTTTAAATAGAGATTCCAGATCTGGGAACCTAATGGAAAAAGGTATTTAGAAAGTGTCTTGTTGTTTTGGTGTCGTACTGCTCTGAGCAGTGAAATGAGTCTGAGGTCAAAAAGGTGCCAGGGTCTAACCGAGTCTCCCTGTTTTAACTTCGTAAGGAAGAGAATTGGATGTTCATCTATAATTAGTAGACTAATGTCCGACCAGTTTCTATAAATTCCACGTTAACTAATTGAGATGGTGGTTCCATGTCCAAGAATAAAGTCACTTCCTGTTGAGTTCCGTAATAAAGTCACTTCCTGTTGAGTTCCGTAATAAAGTCACTTCCTGTTCCGTATTCTGTCTTGTGTCCCAAGTTTGACCTTTTCTTCTGGGCCCCATCTGGGCCCCTCTCTCCGCACCCTCTAAACTACTGTTTACACATGTTACTTTTCATCTGGGCCCCTCTCTCCACACCCTCTAAACCACTGTTTACACATGTTACTTTTCATCTGGGCCCCTCTCTCCACACCCTCTAAACCACTGTTTACACATGTTACTTTTCATCTGGGCCCCTCTCTCCACACCCTCTAAACCACTGTTTACACATGTTACTTTTCATCTGGGCCCCTCTCTCCACACCCTCTAAACCACTGTTTACACATGTTACTTTTAATCTGGGCCCCTCTCTCCACACCCTCTAAACCACTGTTTACACATGTTACTTCTCATCTGGGCCCCTCTCTCCACACCCTCTAGACCACTGTTTACACTTGTTACTGGAATTGTTGTAATTTCAACTAAGCCACACCCTCCTCGCTCATGCTGGAATAAAGAGGTCTGCTGGACACGGAAACATTGATTATTTAGAAGGGACCCGCCCCCCCTTATAATACACTGGGAGATAAACATGTCAGAATACACTGGGAGATAAACATGGCAGAATAATACACTGGGAGATAAACATGGTATTATAATACACTGGGAGATAAACATGGCAGAATAATACACTGGGAGATAAACATGGTATTATAATACACTGGGAGATAAACATGGCATGATAATACACTGGGAGATAAACATGGTATTATAATATACTGGGAGATAAACATGGCATTATAATACACTGGGAGATAAACATGGCATTATAATACACTGGGAGATAAACATGGCATTATAATACACTGGGAGATAAACATGGCATGATAAAAACACTGGGAGATAATCATGGCATTATAATACACTGGGAGATAATCATGTCATTATAATACACTGGGAGATAAACATGTCATTATAATACACTGGGAGATAATCATGGCATTATAATACACTGGAGATAAACATGTCATTATAATACACTGGGAGATAAACATGGCATTATAATACACTGGGAGATAAACATGGCATTATAATACACTGGGAGATAATCATGGCATTATAATACACTGGGAGATAATCATGTCATTATAATACACTGGGAGATAAACATGTCATTATAATACACTGGGAGATAATCATGGCATTATAATACACTGGAGATAAACATGTCATTTTAATACACTGGGAGATAAACATGGCATTATAATACACTGGGAGATAAACATGGCATTGTAATACACTGGGAGATAAACATGGCATTATAATACACTGGGAGATAATCATGGCATTATAATACACTGGAGATAAACATGTCATTATAATACACTGTGAGATAAACATGGCATTATAATACACTGGGAGATAAACATGGCATTATAATACACTGGGAGATAAACATGTCATTATAATACACTGGGAGATAATCATGTCATTATAATACACTGGGAGATAAACATGTCATTATAATACACTGGGAGATAATCATGGCATTATAATACACTGGAGATAAACATGTCATTTTAATACACTGGGAGATAAACATGGCATTATAATACACTGGGAGATAAACATGGCATTGTAATACACTGGGAGATAAACATGGCATTATAATACACTGGGAGATAATCATGTCATTATAATACACTGGAGATAAACATGTCATTATAATACACTGTGAGATAAACATGGCATTATAATACACTGGGAGATAAACATGGCATTATAATACACTGGGAGATAAACATGTCATTATAATACACTGGGAGATAAACATGGCATTATAATACACTGGGAGATAAACATGGCATTATAATACACTGGGAGATAAACATGTCATTATAATACACTGGGAGATAATCATGGCATTATAATACACTGGAGATAAACATGTCATTATAATACACTGGGCGATAAACATGGCATTATAATACACTGGGAGATAAACATGGCATTATAATACACTGGGAGATAATCATGGCATTATAATACACTGGGAGATAATCATGTCATTATAATACACTGGGAGATAAACATGTCATTATAATACACTGGGAGATAATCATGGCATTATAATACACTGGAGATAAACATGTCATTTTAATACACTGGGAGATAAACATGGCATTATAATACACTGGGAGATAAACATGGCATTGTAATACACTGGGAGATAAACATGGCATTATAATACACTGGGAGATAATCATGGCATTATAATACACTGGAGATAAACATGTCATTATAATACACTGTGAGATAAACATGGCATTATAATACACTGGGAGATAAACATGGCATTATAATACACTGGGAGATAAACATGTCATTATAATACACTGGGAGATAATCATGTCATTATAATACACTGGGAGATAAACATGTCATTATAATACACTGGGAGATAATCATGGCATTATAATACACTGGAGATAAACATGTCATTTTAATACACTGGGAGATAAACATGGCATTATAATACACTGGGAGATAAACATGGCATTGTAATACACTGGGAGATAAACATGGCATTATAATACACTGGGAGATAATCATGGCATTATAATACACTGGAGATAAACATGTCATTATAATACACTGTGAGATAAACATGGCATTATAATACACTGGGAGATAAACATGGCATTATAATACACTGGGAGATAAACATGTCATTATAATACACTGGGAGATAAACATGGCATTATATTACACTGGGAGATAAACATGGCATTATAATACACTGGGAGATAAACATGGCATTGTAATACACTGGGAGATAAACATGCCATTATAATATACTGGGAGATAAACATGGCATTATAATACACTGGGAGATAAACATGGCATTGTAATACACTGGGAGATAAACATGTCATTTTAATACACTGGGAGATAAACATGGCATTATAATACACTGGGAGATAAACATGGCATTGTAATACACTGGGAGATAAACATGGCATTATAATACACTGGGAGATAATCATGGCATTATAATACACTGGAGATAAACATGTCATTATAATACACTGTGAGATAAACATGGCATTATAATACACTGGGAGATAAACATGGCATTATAATACACTGGGAGATAAACATGTCATTATAATACACTGGGAGATAAACATGGCATTATAATACACTGGGAGATAAACATGGCATTATAATACACTGGGAGATAAACATGTCATTATAATACACTGGGAGATAAACATGGCATTATAATACACTGGGAGATAATCATGTCATTATAATACACTGGGAGATAAACATGTTATTATAATACACTGGGAGATAAACATGGCATTATAATACACTGGGAGATAATCATGTCATTATAATACACTGGGAGATAAACATGGCATTATAATACACTGGGAGATAAACATGTCATTATAATACACTGGGAGATAAACATGGCATTATAATACACTGGGAGATAAACATGCCATTATAATACACTGGGAGATAAACATGCCATTATAATACACTGGGAGATAAACATGGCATTATAATACACTGGGAGATAATCATGGCATTATAATACACTGGGAGATAAACATGTTATTATAATACACTGGGAGATAAACATGGCATTATAATACACTGGGAGATTATCCTCACAAGGTGAGGTATTGAAAACAGGGGTGCCAATAATTTTGGCACATATCTTTTTGAGTATCAAAAGTTTTACTTGTTGAACAAAATCTCTTCCTCTGAGCAATTGTATTAGTATAAAATAATATAATTTACGAATGTAAGCCTATTATATAGCTCAGTATATTCCAGGCTTTGTGGAATTTCAGCTCAGATGACATCAATTCGCTCCAACGTCAAAACTTCAAAAACCAATTTTACATTTTGAAAACGCTTATTCTTGTACTTATGTTTGTCCCCTTGTAGTTGCCTTTCTTTATTTGATGAAATCCATACTTTTTCAAATAAACGTAAATCAAAAACAACCACCGACGATTTGCTCATTAATGTTGATCTAAAATGGAAACTCACGAGAAAATGCCGATGTGCCAATTGAATCTCGAACAAGGAAACAAGTCCGTGGCTGTATTTAATTAACGTGATTTTTTTTTAAAGTAAGGATTTCATCTAACAAAGAATATATATATATATTTTTTTAACTCTAATTTGTTTGGGAGCATGAAAGCTGTAGTTTATGGTTGACACCGCTGCTTGTTTGCCAAATCGGCGTTCTCAACCAGTTCAAAGCACTTGAAACCACACAAATCGTTGACCCAGTTTGCAAGCAATATTCCCCCCCAGGTTCCCACTTGTTATGAACACAGCATAATACCACTGTCAGGAGGAAACACCCACTTGGCAAGAAAAACTCAATACTTATTGAGATTCAAGACCCATTCCCAAATCATGAACAGACAGATCGAGTCAGCTGGAAGCTATTTACAGTCTGTAAAGAGCTCTGTGTTTGGCTGGGCATTCCCACGCAGCTGTGGGTGTGGTGTGACGATGGAACTAGGTATCTACTGCCACCTAGCGGATGTCTTTCTACCCAGGCGACTTGGCGCAGTGTGAGCGCAGCGCTTTTATTCTAGGCTGTCTCGAACGCCCCCATTAACGCGCTGCACTTCCTGCTTCTCTCCGAACCAGGAAATAAACAAGTCGGTGGTCTGGTTTAATTAACTGGCGGTGTCCTTTTAAAATAGCATTGGATTATAGCTATTTGGCCAAGTTCTCGCCTGTCACCATGGCCGGCTTCTTCAAGAAAAAGACAGTAGATGGTAAGTGTACACAGACTCGGCGTTTCAGCTAGCTGACATGAGCAAAGTTAGCTTCAGTCTCTTATTCTAAGAGAGTGTAATACTTAACGTTACACGTCTGTCTAACAGGTAGGCTCAGCACTCCTGAACATTCCTATTACAAGTCAGGATGTTGAATAAACTTTGTTTTAGTTTTTGTCCTTAAATAGAAGGTAATCTGAAGGGGGGGGGGGGGGGGGAACAGGGAAGTGTTATCTGCCTGCCTTTCAGTACGCTGGTCTGTATAGAGTACCACAGAGTCATAACAACAATAACGTAGCAGCAGTTCGTGCTGTTGGTCCTTTTGGCCGTAGTGGGTGGCGATAGGGTATCCACAGGAGAGGTTTGCTCTCTCGACTTTTTGCGGTACAGGTAGGTTCTGTCACTTGGATTTTTTAGTCTCTTCATGATGATGATGATGATGTAGAATCCCCTCTGTGGATCTCTCGTCTGTCTCCTCTCTCTCTCAATTCAAAGGGCTTCATTGACATGGGAAACGTATGTTTTGGCCAAAACAAGTGAAATAAACAATAACAATTGTTTCTCTCTTCTCCTCTGTTTGCCAAGAACTAACTAGTACTGATCTTGTAGTTTTCTCTCCCACCGTTGTGTCTAGATGTGATAAAGGAGCAGACCAAAGAGCTGAGAGGAACCCAGAGACAGATCACCAGAGACAGATCTTCCCTGGAGAAACAGGAAAAACAACTGGTGAGGGTTGTAGTAGTGGTCTGTTCTGTAGTAGTGAATACAGAGAGTATCTGAGTCATGGATAATGTACAGTGTATTCAGACTGCCTCAATCTACACACACACACACACACACACACACACACACACACACACACACTACCACATAATGACAAAGCAACAAAAAAAACAGATTTAGACATTTTTACCTATTTATAAAAATAACTGATCACATTTTACATCAATATTCAGACCCTTTACTCAGTACCCTTTCCCTCGACCCTGACACGTTTCCCAGTCCCTGCTGTAGAAAAACAACCCCACATCATGATGCTGCCACCACCATGCTTCACTGTAGGGATGGTATTGGCCCCACATCATGATGCTGCCACCACCATGCTTCACTGTAGGGATGGTATTGGCCAGGTGATGAGTGGTGCGTGGTTTCCTCCAGACGTGATGCTGCCACCACCATGCTTCACTGTAGGGATGGTATTGGCCAGGTGATGAGTGGTGCGTGGTTTCCTCCAGACATGATGCTGCCACCACCATGCTTCACTGTAGGGATGGTATTGGCCAGGTGATGAGTGGTGCGTGGTTTCCTCCAGACGTGATGCTGCCACCACCATGCTTCACTGTAGGGATGGTATTGGCCAGGTGATGAGTGGTGCCTGGTTTCCTCCAGACGTGATGCTGCCACCACCATGCTTCACTGTAGGGATGGTATTGGCCAGGTGATGAGTGGTGCCTGGTTTCCTCCAGACGTGATGCTTGACATTCAGGCCAAATAGTTCAATATTGGTCCTTTAGGTGCATTTTTGGCAAAACTCCAAGCGGGCTGTCTTGTGACTTTTACTGAGGAATGGCTTCCGTCTGGCCACTCTACCATAAAGGCCTGATTGGTGGAGTGCTACAGAGATGGTTGTCCTTCTGGAAGTTTCTCCCATCTCCACAGAGGGACTCTGGAGCTCTGTCAGAGTGACTATCGGGTTCTTGGTCACCTCCCTGACCAAGGCCCTTCTCCCCCGATTGCTCAGTTTGGCCGGATGGCCAGCTCTAGGAAGAGTCTAGGTGGTTCCAAACTTCTTCCATTTAAGAATAATGGAGGCCACTGTGTTCTTGGGGACCTTCAATGCTGGAGACATTTTTTGGTACCCTTCCCCAGATCTGTGCCTCGACACAATCCTGTCTCGGAGCTCTACGGACAATTCCTTCGACTTCATGGCTTGGTTTTTGCTCTGACATGCACTGTCAACTGTGGAACCTTATATAGACAGGTGTGTGCCTTTCCAAATCATATCCAATCATTAGAATTTACCACAGGTGGACTCCAATCAAGTTGTAGAAACATCTCAAGGGTGATCAATGGAAACAGGATGCACCTGAGCTCAATGTCAGGTCTCATAGCAAAGGGTCTGAATACCTATGTCAATAAGGTTTCTGTTTTTTTAAAATTTGTAATACATTTGTAAAAAATATCTAAACCTGTTTTCGCTTTGTCATTATGGGATATTGTGTGTAGATTGATGAGAAGAAAAACATAAGTTTATTTAAGAATAAGGCTGTAACGTAAGAAAATGTGGGAAAAAGGGGTCTGAATTCTTTCCGGATGCTCTGTGTGTCCCTGTGGAAAACCTCGAGTCTGTTTGTGACATCATTACATTCATGTCAAACATAACAATGGAGTGACAAGAAGTTGGTATGATGGCAATAACAGGCTGTCACCCAGGCTAGTCAGCCCCAGATTACTGTCTTGGTTTCTATCTTTGTCTTTTGTATACAGTGCCCAGTGGTTAGAGTGTAGAGGAGGTAGGTAGCCTAGTGGTTAGAGTGTAGAGGAGGCAGGTAGCCTAGTGGTTAGAGTGTAGAGGAGGCAGGTAGCCTAGTGGTTAGAGTGTAGAGGAGGCAGGTAGCCTAGTGGTTAGAGTGTAGAGGAGGCAGGTAGCCTAGTGGTTAGAGTGTAGAGGAGGCAGGTAGCCTAGTGGTTAGAGTGTAGAGGAGGCAGGTAGCCTAGTGGTTAGAGTGTAGAGGAGGCAGGTAGCCTAGTGGTTAGTGTAGAGGTGGCAGGTAGCCTAGTGGTTAGAGTGTAGAGGAGGCAGGTAGCCTAGTGGTTAGAGTGTAGAGGAGGCAGGTAGCCTAGTGGTTAGAGTGTAGAGGAGGCAGGTAGCCTAGTGGTTAGAGTGTAGAGGAGGCAGGTAGCCTAGTGGTTAGAGTGTAGAGGAGGCAGGTAGCCTAGTGGTTAGAGTGTAGAGGAGGCAGGTAGCCTAGTGGTTAGAGTGTAGAGGTGGCAGGTAGCCTAGTGGTTAGAGTGTAGAGGTGGCAGGTAGCCTAGTGGTTAGAGTGTAAGGAGGCAGGTAGTCTAGTGGTTAGAGTGTAGAGGTGGCAGGTAGCCTAGTGGTTAGAGTGTAGAGGAGGCAGGTAGTCTAGTGGTTAGAGTGTAGAGGAGGCAGGTAGCCTAGTGGTTAGAGTGTAGAGGAGGCAGGTAGTCTAGTGGTTAGAGTGTAGAGGAGGCAGGTAGCCTAGTGGTTAGAGTGTAGAGGTGGCAGGTAGCCTAGTGGTTAGAGTGTAGATGAGGCAGGTAGCCTAGTGGTTAGAGTGTAGAGGTGGCAGGTAGCCTAGTGGTTAGTGTATTGAGCTATTGTGATGTCATTATGGGCTATTGCGATGTCATTATGGGCTATTGCGATGTCATTATGGGCTGTTGCGATGTCATTATGGGCTATTGTGATGTCATTATGGGCTATTGTGTATAGATTGATGAGGTGGGGGGGGACGATTTAAATAATTTTAGAATGCTGTAACAAAATATGGGAAAAGTCCAAAGGGGTCTGAATACTTTCCGAATGCACGTTGTCTCCCAGGAGATGGAGATTAAGAAGATGGCGAAGATGGGGAACAAGGAGGCGTGTACCATCCTGGCCAAACAGCTGGTTCAGCTGAGGAGACAGAAGAACAGAAGCTACGCCGTCGGTTCAAAGGTCACCTCCATGTCCTCTCAGACCAAACTCATGAACTCCCAGATGAAGATGGCAGGGGCCATGGCTACCACGACCAAAGTACGTGTGGATCAGTGGGCTGCTTCTTCCCACAGGGGGGTGTGATGTACCTAGTGTGGATCAGTTGGCTTCTTTCCACAGGGGGGTGTGCTGTACCTAGTGTGGATCAGTTGGCTTCTTTCCACAGGGGGGTGTGATGTACCTAGTGTGGGTCAGTGTGCTGCTTCTTCCCACAGGGGGGTGTGATGTACCTAGTGTGGGTCAGTGTGCTGCTTCTTCCCACAGGGGGGTGTGATGTACCTAGTGTGGGTCAGTGTGCTGCTTCTTCCCACAGGGGGGGGGGGGGGTGATGTACCTAGTGTGGGTCAGTGTGCTGCTTCTTCCCACAGGGGGGTGTGATGTACCTAGTGTAGACACCTTGGACAGCGTTCTCTCTGTCTCTCCTGTCAGTCTGTCTGTGTCTCTTGTCTGTCTGTGTGTCTCTCTGTGTCTGTCTGTGTCTCTTGTCTGTCTATGTCTCTGTCTCTCCTGTCAGTCTGTCTGTGTCTCTTGTCTGTCTATGTCTCTGTCTCTCCTGTCAGTCTGTCTGTGTCTCTTGTCTGTCTCTGTGTGTGCTGTATTTTAATGGGTGTTTTCTGCCTTTTGCAAAGTGTAACCAGCCCATGTGACTCTCTCTCCTCTCCCGTCTCAGACTATGCAGGCTGTCAATAAGAAGATGGACCCTCAGAAGATGCAACAGACCATGCAGAACTTCCAGAAGGAGAACATGAAGATGGAGATGTCAGAGGAGCTGAGTAAGACTGGATCTATATTACACATTCTATGTTGTCCTCATGATGATAAGACTGGATCTATATTACACATTCTATGTTATTGTCCTCGTGATGATAAGACTGGATCTATATTACACATTCTATGTCCTTGTCCTCATGATGATAAGACTGGATCTATACTACACATTCTGTTGTAGTCCTCCATGTGGCATAGTATATATATATATATTTAGTGTACAACATGCTATTAATACCTATATAGTGTACTACATGCTATTAATACCTATATAGTGTACTACATGCTATTAATACCTATATAGTGTACTACATGCTATTAATACCTATATAGTGTACTACATGCTATTAATACCTATATAGTGTACTACATGCTATTAATACCTATATAGTGTACTACATGCTATTAATACCTATATAGTGTACTACATGCTATTAATACCTATACAGTCCATCATTACTATAAGACATGAAGGTCAGTTCATCGTTACTTTAAGACATGAAGGTCAGTCCATCATTACTATAAGACATGAAGGTCAGTCCATCATTACTATAAGACATGAAGGTCAGTCCATCATTACTATAAGACATGAATGTCAGTCCATCATTACTTTAATACATGAAGGTCAGTCCATCATTACTATAAGACATGAAGGTCAGTCCATCATTACTATAAGACATGAAGGTCAGTCCATCATTACTATAAGACATGAAGGTCAGTTCATCGTTACTTTAAGACATGAAGGTCAGTCCATCATTACTATAAGACATGAAGGTCAGTCCATCATTACTATAAGACATGAAGGTCAGTCCATCATTACTATAAGACATGAAGGTCAGTCCATCATTACTATAAGACATGAAGGTCAGTCCATCATTACTATAAGACATGAAGGTCAGTCCATCATTACTATAAGACATGAAGGTCAGTCCATCATTACTATAAGACATGAAGGTCAGTCCATCGTTACTTTTAAGACATGAAGGTCAGTCCATCATTACTTTAAGACATGAAGGTCAGTCCATCATTACTTTTAAGACATGAAGGTCAGTCCATCATTACTTTAAGACATGAAGGTCAGTCCATCATTACTTTAAGACATGAAGGTCAGTCCATCATTACTATAAGACATGAAGGTCAGTCCATCATTACTATAAGACATGAAGGTCAGTCCATCATTACTATAAGACATGAAGGTCAGTTCATCGTTACTTTAAGACATGAAGGTCAGTCCATCATTACTATAAGACATGAAGGTCAGTCCATCATTACTATAAGACATGAAGGTCAGTCCATCATTACTATAAGACATGAAGGTCAGTCCATCATTACTATAAGACATGAAGGTCAGTTCATCGTTACTTTAAGACATGAAGGTCAGTCCATCATTACTTTAAGACATGAAGGTCAGCCAATACGGAATATTTCAAGAACTTTGAAAGGTTCTTCAAGTGCAGTCGCAAAAACCATCAACCGCCATGATGAAACTGTCTCTCATGAGGACCGCCACAGGAAAGGAAGACCCAGAGTTACCTCTGCTGCAGAGGATAAGTTCACTAGAGTTACCAGCCTCAAAAATTGCAGCCCAAATAAATGCTTCACAGAGTTCAAGTAACAGACACATCTCAACATCAACTGTTCAGAGGCGACTGTATGAATCAGGCCTTCATGGTCGAATTGCTGCAAAGAAACCACTACTAAAGGACACCAATAAGAAGAAGAGACTTGATTGGACCAAAAAACACGAGCAATGGACATTAGACTGGTGAAGAATGTTGGTTCCAACCGCGGTGTCTTTGAGACGCAGAGTAGGTGAACGGATGATCTCCCCATTTGTGGTTCCCACGTTGAAGCATGGAGGAGGAGGTGTGGGGGTGCTTTGCTGGTGTCTGTGATTTGATTTAGAATTTAAAGCACGCTTAACCAACATCGCCCTACACAATCACCCGACCTCAACCCAATTTGAGATGGTTTGGGATGAGTTGGATCGCAGAGTGAATGAAAAGCAGCCAACAAGTGCTCAGCATATGTGGGAACTCCTTCAAGACTGTTGGAAAAGCATTCCAGGTGAAGCTGGTTGAGAGAATGCCAAGAGTGTATAAAGCTGTCATCAAGGCAATGGGTGAAGAATCTCAAATATATTTTGATTTGTTTAACACTTTTTTTTGGTTACTACGTGATATTTCATAGTTTTGATGTCTTAACTATTATTCTACAATGTAGAAAATAAAATCAAAATATAGAAAAACCCTTGAATGAGTAGGTGTTCTAAAACTTTTGACTGGTAGTGTGTGTATGTGTGCATGTGCGCGTGTGTGTGTGTGTGTGTGTGTGTGTGTGTGTGTGTGTGTGTGTTTTAATAGGAGTCATCTCTCATGTCCCCTTCTCTCAGTTAACGACACGCTGGATGAGATCTTTGACGAGTCTGGAGACGAGGAGGAGTCTGATAGCATTGTTAACCAGGTTCTGGACGAGATCGGCATCGAGATATCAGGAAAGGTGAGACATTGGTGTTTTTATTGTTCTCGATGATGTACCTGATTTTTAATAAAGCCAGAATAAATCTAGAGACTAAACCCTGAACGAGATCCTTGGGGCTGGTTTCCCAGATGTAAATCTGAAATAGAACCAGGGTTCGTCAGTGTCCGGGAAACTGGACCTGTATCTAGCATTATAAACTGTCTGGTTCCAGTCCTGAATGCTGATTGGCTGACAAGTGTCCTACTGGGTTTCGGGTCCTACTGGGTTTCGGGTCCCACTGGGTTAGGGTCCCTCTGGGTTAGGGTCCCACTGGGTTAGGGTTCCAGTGGGTTAGGGTCCAACTGGGTTAGGGTCCTACTGGGGATGTCATTCTGCAGCTCTATGGAAATACTCTGTAAAGTAAGTTAGCCTTGTCTGAGCCAGAATGGCCCATAGGGCAGGAGCTGAATCTCCTGTTTCTGTAGTGAGACAGCTTGATGTACCAGGACACCCCCTGGACAGGACACTAGTCTGTCTCCTGTTTCTGTAGTGAGGCAGCTTGATGTACCAGGACACTAGTCTATCTCCTGTTTATGTAGTGAGACAGCTTGATGTACCAGGACAGGACACTAGTCTGTCTCCTGTTTCTGTAGTGAGGCAGCTTGATGTACCAGGACACTAGTCTGTCTCCTGTTTATGTAGTGAGACAGCTTGATGTACCAGGACACCTCCTGGACAGGACACTAGTCTATCTCCTGTTTCTGTAGTGAGACAGCTTGATGTACCAGGACACCCCCTGGACAGGACACTAGTCTGTCTCCTGTTTCTGTAGTGAGACAGCTTGATGTACCAGGACACCCCCTTGACAGGACACTAGTCTGTCTCCTGTTTCTGTAGTGAGACAGCTTGATGTACCAGTACACCCCCTGGACAGGACACTAGTCTGTCTCCTGTTTCTGTAGTGAGACAGCTTGATGTACCAGGACACCCCCTGGACAGGACACTAGTCCATCTCCTGTTTCTGTAGTGAGACAGCTTGATGTACCAGGACACCCCCTGGACAGGACACTAGTCCATCTCCTGTTTCTGATGTACCAGTACACCCCCTGGACAGGACACTAGTCTGTCTCCTGTTTCTGTAGTGAGACAGCTTGATGGACAGGACACTAGTCTATCTCCTGTTTCTGTAGTGAGACAGCTTGATGTACCAGTACACCCCCTGGACAGGACACTAGTCTATCTCCTGTTTCTGATGTACCAGTACACCCCCTGGACAGGACACTAGTCTGTCTCCTGTTTCTGTAGTGAGACAGCTTGATGTACCAGGACACCCCCTTGACTGGACACTAGTCTGTCTCCTGTTTCTGTAGTGAGACAGCTTGATGTACCAGTACACCCCCTGGACAGGACACTAGTCTGTCTCCTGTTTCTGTAGTGAGACAGCTTGATGTACCAGGACACCCCCTGGACAGGACACTAGTCTATCTCCTGTTTCTGTAGTGAGACAGCTTGATGTACCAGGACACCCCCTTGACAGGACACTAGTCTGTCTCCTGTTTCTGTAGTGAGACAGCTTGATGTACCAGGACACCCCCTGGACAGGACACTAGTCTATCTCCTGTTTCTGTAGTGAGACAGCTTGATGTACAGGACACTAGTCTATCTCCTGTTTCTGTAGTGAGACAGCTTGATATACCAGGACACCCCCTGGACAGGACACTAGTCTGTCTCCTGTTTCTGTAGTGAGACAGCTTGATGTACAGTACACCCCCTGGACAGGACACTAGTCTGTCTCCTGTTTCTGTAGTGAGACAGCTTGATGTACAGGACACCCCCTGGACAGGACACTAGTCTATCTCCTGTTTCTGTAGTGAGACAGCTTGATGTACCAGGACACCCCCTGGACAGGACACCAGTCTATCTCCTGTTTCTGTAGTGAGACAGCTTGATGTACCAGGACACTAGTCTGTCTCCTGTTTCTGTAGTGAGACAGCTTGATGGACAGGACACTAGTCTATCTCCTGTTTCTGTAGTGAGACAGCTTGATGTACCAGGACACTAGTCTGTCTCCTGTTTCTGTAGTGAGACAGCTTGATGGACAGGACACTAGTCTGTCTCCTGTTTCTGTAGTGAGACAGCTTGATGGACAGGACAGGACACTAGTCTGTCTCCTGTTACTGTAGTGAGACAGCTTGATGTACCAGTACACCCCCTGGACAGGACACTAGTCTGTCTCCTGTTTCTGTAGTGAGACAGCTTGATGTACCAGGACACCCCCTTGACTGGACACTAGTCTGTCTCCTGTTTCTGTAGTGAGACAGCTTGATGTACCAGTACACCCCCTGGACAGGACACTAGTCTGTCTCCTGTTTCTGTAGTGAGACAGCTTGATGTACCAGGACACCCCCTGGACAGGACACTAGTCTATCTCCTGTTTCTGTAGTGAGACAGCTTGATGTACCAGGACACTAGTCTGTCTCCTGTTTCTGTAGTGAGACAGCTTGATGGACAGGACACTAGTCTGTCTCCTGTTTCTGTAGTGAGACAGCTTGATGGACAGGACAGGACACTAGTCTGTCTCCTGTTACTGTAGTGAGACAGCTTGATGTACCAGTACACCCCCTGGACAGGACACTAGTCTATCTCCTGTTTCTGTAGTGAGACAGCTTGATGTACAGGACACCCCCTGGACAGGACACTAGTCTATCTCCTGTTACTGTAGTGAGACAGCTTGATGTACCAGTACACCCCTTGGACAGGACACTATTCTATCTCCTGTTTCTGTAGTGAGACAGCTTGATGTACCAGGACACCCCCTGGACAGGACACTAGTCTATCTCCTGTTACTGTAGTGAGACAGCTTGATGTACCAGTACACCCCCTGGACAGGACACTAGTCTATCTCCTGTTTCTATAGTGAGACAGCTTGATGTACCAGGACACCCCCTGGACAGGACACTAGTCTGTCTCCTGTTTCTGTAGTGAGACAGCTTGATGTACAGGACACCCCCTGGACAGGACACTAGTCTATCTCCTGTTACTGTAGTGAGACAGCTTGATGTACCAGTACACCCCCTGGACAGGACACTAGTCTGTCTCCTGTTTCTGTAGTGAGACAGCTTGATGTACCAGGACACCCCCTGGACAGGACACTAGTCTATCTCCTGTTTCTGTAGGGAGACAGCTTGATGTACCAGGACACTAGTCTATCTCCTGTTTCTGTAGTGAGACCGCTTGATGTACCAGGACACTAGTCTATCTCCTGTTTCTGTAGTGAGACCGCTTGATGTACCAGGACACTAGTCTGTCTCCTGTTTCTGTAGTGAGACAGCTTGATGTACCAGGACACCCCCTGGACAGGACACTAGTCTGTCTCCTGTTTCTGTAGTGAGACAGCTTGATGTACAGGACACTAGTCTATCTCCTGTTTCTGTAGTGAGACAGCTTGATGTACAGGACACCCCCTGGACAGGACACTAGTCTATCTCCTGTTTCTGTAGTGTGAGACAGCTTGATGTACCAGGACACTCCCTGGACAGGACACTAGTCTATCTCCTGTTTCTGTAGTGAGACAGCTTGATGTACAGGACACTAATCTATCTCCTGTTACTGTAGTGAGACAGCTTGATGTACCGGGACACCCCCTGGACAGGACACTAGTCAATCTCCTGTTACTGTAGTGAGACAGCTTGATGTGCCAGGACACCCCCTGGACAGGACACTAAGTCCTGTGGAAATACTATGAATGGCGTATGGTTGGGAGAATGAAGGTTGAGTTGATTAATTTGTTGTTGTTTATTGATCGTAGATGGTGAGCGCTCCTTCAACCAGCAGAAACAACCCCACCTCTTCTGCCACCAAATCAGACGGCATCTCAGACGAAGACATCGAAAGACAGCTCAAAGCCTTGGGAGTGGACTAACACACACACACACACACACACACACACACACCCTGTGCCTGGACACACACACACACACACGACTCCCCCTGTTCAGTTTCTGACATGCCTTTTCTGGGATATAGTGACACTATTATATTTATATATATATAGTCTATATGACTATAGATGGTAGTTGTAGTTGTAGATGTGTCCTGCTGTGTATTGGGTCTACGCAGTGTAGATGTCCTGCTGTGTATTGGGTCTACGCAGTGTAGATGTCCTGCTGTGTATTGGGTCTACGCAGTGGGCCACACAAGGAGAGTGAGTTTTGAATAACATGGCCACCACGTTCAGTGGCCTAACGTTGCAGAACGTCGCAGGTACAATAAAATGTAACGAATAAGAGTCTCATTCTACACGTCAGAGAGGCGTGTTTTTGTTCTGTATAGCACATTCCTATCTGAACGTTGCAAAACGTTTTCGTCCTACTACGCCCCCCCCCCAGGTTTTCCACCTGTGTGGAGTTTCAGAACAGGAAGTAAAGGAGAGAATGCTGCTTTAGTTCCAGGTCAGTGCTCCAAAAGGTCACGGGATTTATCAAGATTTAAAGTTTAATAACAGCCTATCAATTAAAAAATATCTAACTTTTACCATTTTTTTTTTTTTAAGAAACAGCAAAGTTGAATTGCATGTGTAACTGATGATTATACTCATTGTCAGTCATATCTTTTCATTTTTAATGCATGAACAGTAGAAGCTGAAACTACCTTTCACCCCCCCCCCCACTTAGCCCCACCTCTCCCTGTCCCCACCTCTCCATGTCCCTCCCTTAGCCCCACCTCTCCCTGTGTCCCCCCCACTTAGCCCCACCTCTCCCTGTCCCCACCTCTCCATGGCCCTCCCTTAGCCCCACCTCTCCCTGTGTCCCCCCACTTAGCCTCACCTCTCCCTGTGTCCCCCCCACTTAGCCTCACCTCTCCCTGTGTCCCCCCCACTTAGCCTCACCTCTCCCTGTGTCCCCCCCACTTAGCCTCACCTCTCCCTGTGTCCCCCCCACTTAGCCTCACCTCTCCCTGTGTCCCCCCACTTAGCCCCACCTCTCCCTGTCCCCCCCCCACTTAGCCTCACCTCTCCCTGTGTCCCCCACTTAGCCCCACCTCTCCCTGTGTCCCCCCACTTAGCCTCACCTCTCCCTGTGTCCCCCACTTAGCCCCAACTCTCCTTGTCCCCCCCACTTAGCCCCACCTCTCCTTGTCCCCCCCACTTAGCCCCACCTCTCCTTGTCCCCCCCCACTTAGCCCCACCTCTCCTTGCCCCCCCACTTAGCCCCACCTCTCCTTGTCCCCCCCCCCCCACTTAGCTCCACCTCTCCTTGTCCCCCCCCACTTAGCTCCACCTCTCCCTGTCCCCCCATTTAACCCCACCTCTCCCTGCCCCCCCTCCCTAGCCCCACCTCTCCCTGTCCCCCCACTTAGCCCCCCCTCTCCTTGTTCCCTCCCACTTAGCCCCACCTCTCCCTGTCCCCCCCTTAGCCCCCCCTCTCCTTGTTCCCTCCCACTTAGCCCCACCTCTCCCTGTCCCCCTCCCTAGCCCCACCTCTCCCTGTCCCCCCCTTAGCCCCACCTCTCACTGTCCCCCTCCCTAGCCCCACCTCTCCCTGTCCCCCCCTTAGCCCCCCCTCTCCTTGTTCCCTCCCACTTAGCTCCACCTCTCCCTGTCCCCCCCTTAGCCCCCCCTCTCCATGTCCCCCCCTTAGCCCCACCTCTCCCTGTCCCCCCCTTAGCTCCACCTCTCCCTGTCCCCCTCCCTAGCCCCACCTCTCCCTGTCCCCCCCTTAGCCCCACCTCTCCCTGTCCCCCTCCCTAGCCCCACCTCTCCCTGTCCCCCCCTTAGCCCCCCCTCTCCTTGTTCCCTCCCACTTAGCTCCACCTCTCCCTGTCCCCCCCTTAGCTCCACCTCTCCCTGTCCCCCCCTTAGCCCCCCCTCTCCCTGTCCCCCCCTTAGCCCCACCTCTCCTTGTCTTACTTCCCAATCAATCCTTTCCAGAACAGGTCCGTACAACAGCGGGACTGCTAGCTGTGTGTGTGTGTGTGGATCTCAAGGGGGAGTTTTACACAGGTGTGTGAGACACTCCTGCGTCTTCGTCTAGCGAGGCCGTCCTTCCAAACGTCACGGAAACCTGGGCTTCTGAGGCCGTCTGGATCTCAATGTTGCTACATGTCTGTCGGTAGTGACTGTCTGAACCAGTAGGGGACTTTAACAGGGCTCGTACTCACAAAGCCTCTGAGTGGTCGTGCTGATCTAGGATCAGGTCCCCTCTTATTCATTATGATCTAGGATCAGGTCCCCTCTTATTCATTATGATCTAGGATCAGGTCCCCTCTTATTCATTATGATCAGGTCCCCTCTTATTCATTATGATCTAGGATCAGGTCCCCTCTTATTCATTATGATCTAGGATCAGGTCCCCTCTTATTCATTATGATCTAGGATCAGGTCCCCTCTTATTCATTATGATCTAGGATCAGGTCCCCTCTTATTCATTATGATCTAGGATCAGGTCCCCTCTTATTCATTATGATCTAGGATCAGGTCCCCTCTTATTCATTATGATCTAGGATCAGGTCCCCTCTTATAAACTATGATCTAGGATCAGGTCCCCTCTTATTCATTATGATCTAGGATCAGGTCCCCTCTTATTCATTATGATCTAGGATCAGGTCCCCTCTTATAAACTATGATCTAGGATCAGGTCCCCTCTTATTCATTATGATCTAGGATCAGGTCCCCTCTTATTCATTATGATCTAAGATCAGGTCCCCTCTTAGTCATTATGACCAGTAGTAGTGCTGATCTAGGATCAGGTCCCTCTTATCCATTATAACCTACAGCCAAAACTGATGCTAGATCAGCACTCCTGTTCTGAGACGCTTTGTGAACACGGCCCTGATATGTTAGAGCTGTGATGTGGTGGCCAACTCTTGTCCTGGGGAGCTACGCTCCTGCAGGGATTTGTTCCGGCCCAACAGTCATAGACTTTATCTTTGTTTTTCTGCTATCCTCTCGTTTTGAGAAAGTGTAAATAAATAAAAATACCTTTATTTCATCAGATATACAAGGCACTTCATCAGATCTTCAGTCTGAAACAGATAGCTGTCAGTAGCCCCTGGTCTAAAGCAGTGTACTATATAGGGAATAGGGCCCTGGTCTAAAGCAGTGTACTATATAGGGAATAGGGCTCTGGTCTAAAGCAGTGTACTATAGAGGGCCCTGGTCTAAAGCAGTGTACTATATAGGGAATAGGGCTCTGGTCTAAAGCAGTGTACTATATAGGGAATAGGGCCCTGGTCTAAAGCAGTGTACTATAGAGGGCCCTGGTCTAAAGCAGTGTACTATAGAGGGCCCTGGTCTAAAGCAGTGTACTATAGAGGGCCCTGGTCTAAAGCAGTGTACTATAGAGGGCCCTGGTCTAAAGCAGTGTACTATAGAGGGCCCTGGTCTAAAGCAGTGTACTATAGAGGGCCCTGGTCTAAAGTAGTGTACTATACAGGGCCCTGGTCTAAAGTAGTGTACTATATAGGGCCCTGGTCTAAAGCAGTGTACTATATAGGGAATAGGGCCCTGGTCTAAAGCAGTGTACTATATAGGGAATAGGGCCCTGGTCTAAAGCAGTGTACTATATAGGGAATATGGCCCTGGTCTAAAGTAGTGCACTATATAGGGAATAGGGCCCTGGTCTAAAGCAGTGTACTATATAGGGAATAGGGCCCTGGTCTAAAGCAGTGTACTATATAGGGAATAGGGCCCTGGTCTAAAGTAGTGTACTATATAGGGCCCTGGTCTAAAGCAGTGTACTATATAGGGAATAGGGCCCTGGTCTAAAGTAGTGTACTATATAGGGCCCTGGTCTAAAGCAGTGTACTATATAGGGATTAGGGCCCTGGTCTAAAGTAGTGTACTATATAGGGAATAGGGCCCTGGTCTAAAGTAGTGTACTATATAGGGCCCTGGTCTAAAGCAGTGTACTATATAGGGAATAGGGCCCTGGTCTAAAGCAGTGTACTATATATGGAATAGGGCCCTGGTCTAAAGCAGTGTACTATATAGGGAATAGGGCCCTGGTCTAAAGCAGTGTACTATATAGGGAATAGGGCTCTGGTCTAAAGCAGTGTACCATATAGGGAATAGGGCCCTGGTCTAAAGTAGTGTACTATATAGGGAATAGGGCCCTGGTCTAAAGCAGTGTACTATATAGGGAATAGGGCCCTGGTCTAAAGTAGTGTACTATATGAAGCATGGTGGTGGCAACATCATGCTGTGGGGATGTTTTTCATCGGCAGGGAAACAGGTCAAAATTGAAGGAATGATGGATGGGGCTAAATACAGGAACATTTGAGGGAAACCTGTTTCAGTCTTCCAGAGATTTGAGACTGGGGCGGAGGTTCACCTTCCAGCAGGACAATGACCCTAAGCATACTGCTAAAGCAACACTTGAGTGGTTTAAGGTGAAACATTTAAATGTCTTGGAATGGCCTAGTCAAAGCCCAGACAAACCAAATGAAAATCTGTGGTATGACTTCAATATTGCTGTACACCAGCAGAACCAGTCCAACTTGAAGGAGCTGGCGCAGTTTTGCCTTGAAGAATGGGCAAAAAAATCCCAGTGGCTAGATGTGCCAAGCTTTTAGAGACATATCCCAAGAGACTTGCAGCTGTAATTGCTGCAAAAGGTGGCTCTACAAGCTATTGACTATGTGTGTGTGTGGGGGGGGGGGGGGGGGGGGGGGTGAATAGTTATGCACGGTCAAGTTCGTGTCTTGTTTCACCCCCCAAAATATTTTGCATCTTCAAAGTGGTAGGCATGTTGTGTGAATCAAGTGATAACACCCCCCCCCCCCCCCCCCCCCCAATCAAATGATACAACACCCCCCCAATTTTTTTATTTTAATTCCAGGTTGTCAAGCAAAAAAAAAAGGAAAAATGTGAAAGGGGGGGGGGGGGGGGGTGAATACCTTCGCAAGCCACTGTATATATGGAATAGGACCCTGGTCTATAGTGCACTATATATGGAATAGGACCCTGGTCTATAGTACACTATATAGGGAATAGGGTTCTATAGGACCCTGGTCTAAAGTGCACTATATAGGGAATAGGGTTCTATAGGGCCCTGGTCTAAAGTGCACTATATAGGGAATAGGGTTCTATAGGGCCCTGGTCTAAAGTGCACTATATAGGGAATAGGGTTCTATAGGACCCTGGTCTAAAGTGCACTATATAGGGAATAGGGTTCTATAGGGCCCTGGTCTAAAGTGCACTATATAGGGAATAGGGTTCTATAGGGCCCTGGTCTAAAGTGCACTATATAGGGAATAGGGTTCTATAGGGCCCTGGTCTAAAGTGCACTATATAGGGAATAGGGTTCTATAGGGCCCTGGTCTAAAGTGCACTATATAGGGAATAGGGTTCTATAGGACCCTGGTCTAAAGTGCACTATATAGGGAATAGGGTTCTATAGGGCCCTGGTCTAAAGTAGTGCACTATATATGGAATAGGACCCTGGTCTATAGTGCACTATATAGGGAATAGGGTTCTATAGGGCCCTGGTCTAAAGTAGTGCACTATATATGGAATAGGACCCTGGTCTATAGTGCACTATATATGGAATAGGACCCTGGTCTATAGTGCACTATATAGGGAATAGGGTTCTATAGGGCCCTGGTCTAAAGTAGTGCACTATATATAGGGTTCTATAGGGCCCTGGTACAAAGTAGTGCACTATATAGGGAATAGGGTTCTACAGGGCTCTGGTCTAAAGTAGTGCACTATATATAGGGTTCTATAGGGCCCTCGTATAAAGTGGTGCACTATATAGGGAATAGGGTTCTGGTCTAAAGTAGTGCACTATTTAAGGAATAGGGCCCTGGTCTAAAGTAGTGCACTATTTAAGGAATAGGGTTCTACATGGCTCTGGTCTAAAGTAGTGCACTATATAGGGAATAGGACCTTGGTCTAAAGTAGTGCACTATTTAAGGAATAGGGTTCTGGTCTAAAGTAGTGCACTATATAGGGAATAGGACACTGGTCTAAAGTAGTGCACTATATAGGGAATAGGACCCTGGTCTCTACATAGGGAAATGTTTCCAAATACCATCCTAGGGAACATGTCGGGCACTACATAGGGAATAGGGTCCTCCTCTGGTCGGGCAGATCAGACATGAGACGTGCCATGGCTGCGGGCAGGGTTAGTGGTGGTTTATTATACCAACCCTTATCCCATCCAGGGCCATCCCTCTGTGGGCACGAGAACACCAGGAGACCCCCTGAATGAATGGAAGGACATTTAAAATACATAGTTGCTTCAGTAGTTTCAGGACAACAATAAATCCATCAAAATGGTGGATTAAAAAACACCAAGTCTGCCTTATTGCCATTGTGGTCTGTACCTGGCCATGAGAGCTCCCCCTCCCCGGCAGATAAAGATGGCCGCACCCAGCTCTTTAATCCCTGGTGTTCCAGAGGATTATAGAAGTCAGTGATGACACGGAGCTGTCCAGCTGAGAGACACCAGACTCAGCACCCCGGCAAATCGGGAACAGAACCCCAGCTGCCGTGGCAACCTGGGCCTTGGTTCCGGAACCCTCGCGCCGAGCAGCTGTTGCACTTTCCCCCCATCCCGGCGATGCCGGCGACCATGGAGACCAAGATGGAGACGATGGTTCTGCAGCTCTCTGGGGAGAGTCAACGTGGAGTCGTACACCTTGACCAGGAAGAGAAGAGGAAGTCATGCAGATACCTCAACTGTTAATGTGAACTTTTAGTTTTAATACAGAACCATCACTCTGTGTGTATGTAGGTTAAAATGTCTACTCACCATCTTTAAAAAGTGAATGAAACACCAGTCAGAGAAATAGTCTTTAGAAAATGTTTTATTTTCAGGAACAAGCACATCTTTGCATTAACTAGTGATGCCTCCACTGATGTCACTTCTTGTATTCAAAATGGCAGCGTATTCCCCAAAGTATCTGGTCTAAAAAAAAGAATAGTGCACTATATAGGGAATACGGAGAAATCTTTGGCCCTTGGCCCTCTGACCTTGCATCTGTCCAGTACCACGTCACAGTATCATCCACAGCCTCTCCCAGAAGATCTGAGCCGTCACCATGTTGTTGCTGATAAAGACCGGGACTCTCCACAGCAACAGGACAAGATGATTACCAACCAGCCCACGACCCCTGAGATGAACGTGAATTCATCCCCTCATGGAGAAATGAGTCTGTCATCCTTACAGACATAGTATATTCACAACAGTTAAAATATATATTTAAAAAAAATCATAGGATAATAAATATATGATTGGTCAGGTAAAACGTACAGTATATAGTCTGCACAGTGGCCGTTACGGTGCTGGGTGATGTCATGTGGTGTAGGACTACCTACAGCCCGACAGACATGGTGGTCAACAAGAGTCCTGAACTACTGCTACCTGCAGGGGAACTGGAGCCAAAACAGGATCAATAAGGACATGATGCAATGAGACAGCGATCAATTACCTTTTGAGGAATCGGTCTGAAGAATAAAAATGACCCTTTTACTCAAAGGGTGAAGGCCTAGTATGAACCACACGGGGTAGCATCTCAAATGGGCCAGTCGGCTCTTCGTCGTTATATTCACAACGGCTACGTTTAAAACACATGCCAATTCCAGGTTACATATACTGCCTTTACATAGTAGGTTTTAAAAATGGCAGAGAAATAAGGGGTAAAGGTAGGTAAAAATGTACTTGCATAAACCAAATTGTTTGACAAACTCAAAGGATGAGGAAGGTTTTTTTTCCCAAAGCTTTCCATAAATGAAGCAGTTATAAGCATTGGTCACCTGCTGCTCAACTGTGACCTAGTCCTCATTGGAATCAACAGCCAGAACTGATTCCTTTTAACGAGACAGTAGGGGATTGATTTATAAAGGTAGGCGCGCTGGTGTCACCTGTTAATTAATAAATGAGCACAAGTCCAATATCATCTCATGTCAACCAATCAACGGAATGGAAAGATATAACGTGTTTCTGATCATGCCGCCGTTCTGAAATGAGAGAGACACAGACAGATAAAATCACTAATTGACTCGTTCAATATTAGGTTGGTGACAACGTTCAAAGAAACGTTAATCAAACACGTTGCAACAATGCTCCAATGTAACCCATAATATATAAACACACAAGATACCTTTCAATGTAGGGGCGTTTTTTTTTTTTTTTGATGTGCAGTGTCCTCCAATCACAAGACGTATTTTCCGCCGTAGGGCAATACAGACGTGAGTTTCATCCAATCAAATCTCTCGACCGCGATACGCTCGGACGCGTCGCGTTTCAGTCGCTGTAGCTACGCGCTAGGCAAGACAAGCAGTATGGCGGAAGAAGAGAGTGAATTTGAGTTAGAAGGTTTTAAAAAAGAATTGAAGAGTTTATTTGTCAGTAGTTCAAGTGAAGAATACGGACTTCAAAGCAAGTTATATTGTGTACGGTTCTGTAAGGTAAAGCAATGTATTGGAATTACACCTGGGGGAGAGAGAGGAAAAATACTTGTTTTCCCCAGGACAGACTCGTACTAGCTAACGGTAGCTAGCTAGCTAGCCAGAGCTCCTTTCTCTAATCTATGCTAAGGCTAACTAGCCAAACCAACCTATTCCCCTCCCCCCCTCAAACAGACAGATAACAACCCGTAAATGGCTAGCTAGCAACCAATAAACCAACCTGTTTTTTCCCCCTGTAATGTCACATATGTTATATCCTAATTCACCCTTTTCAAAATGCATGATAGTAGCTAACTAGCTAGCTACGGGGAAAAGCATTGTCAAGTCGTTCTCGGGTAGCTTGCTTGTTAGCCAAGTTATCTTCAGTTCCCACTTTAGCGAGTTAGTTTAGTTGCTAGTTTACCAACAGTAGATTCGGGAAGGTGTTTAATAAGACCTCTAGTGGAATTCAATGTCTGCCCTTGTTTTTACAGTTTGTCAGATTGAAGCGTTAACGTTACATATACTTTTAGCTAGCTACAGTGTCTAGTTAGTCTGACTATGGCCTAGTTTGGTAATAATGTAGCTAGCTACAGTGTCTAGTTAGTCTGACTATGGCCTAGTTTGGTAATAATGTAGCTAGCTACAGTGTCTAGTTAGTGTGACTATGGCCTAGTTTTGTAATAATGTAGCTAGCTACAGTGTCTAGTTAGTGTGACTATGGCCTAGTTTTGTAATAATGTAGCTAGCTACAGTGTCTAGTTAGTGTGACTATGGCCTAGTTTTGTAATAATGTAGCTAGCTACAGTGTCTAGGTAGTCTGACTATGGCCTAGTTTGGTAATAATATAGCTAGCTACAGTGTCTAGTTAGTCTGACTATGGCCTAGTTTGGTAATAATGTAGCTAGCTACAGTGTCTAGTTAGTGTGACTATGGCCTAGTTTGGTAATAATGTAGCTAGCTACAGTGTCTAGTAAGTCTGACTATGGCCTAGTTTGGTAATAATGTAGCTAGCGAAGTATTCAGTTGCTACTAAATAAGTTGAGATGGTGATACAGTGAAAGGGACAACAATTGTTTTTAATTGGGCCCATCCAACGTCTTGTTATGGTTTCCCTATCCACTGTCTTTATTTTTCCTCCCCCCTTTCCTACCTGTATCCCCCCCTCCCCTTTCCTACCTGTATCCCCCCTTTCCTACCTGTATCTCCCCCCTTTCCTACCTGTATCTCCCCCCTTTCCTACCTGTATCTCCCCCTTCCTACCTGTATCCCCCCCTTCCTACCTGTATCCCCCCTTTCCTACCTGTATCCCCCCTCCTACCTACCTGTATCCCCCCCTTTCCTACCAGTATCTCCCCCTCCCCACCCCCTACCTGTATCTCCCCTACCTGTATCTCCCCCACCCCCTTTCCTACCTGTATCTCCCCCACCCCCTTCCCTCTCTCCTCCCTCTGCTCCCTTCCCTTGTAGTTGGTGGAGGTGTATTCAGGACGATGGCAGGTACCCTTGCCACAGCTGCAGGTGCTCCAGACTGCTCTATGTTCCTTTGTCCAAGCCTCGGCCTGCTTCCCGTCTGACTGTGAACATGTATGCTACACACTGAGTAGCCTTGCCCTGTAAGTATGATGTGTTGACTTGTTTACCTGCTCCTTGGGGTACATAGTCATGTCACCCACAGTCTCCATCTCCAGTATGAGTGTTGTTTTCTAGGGTGACTCTGCTCCTTGGAGTCCATAGTCATGTCACCCCCAGTCTCCATCTCCAGTATGAGTGTTGACTTGTTTACCTGCTCCTTGGAGTCCATAATCCTGTCACCCCCAGTTTCCATCTCCAGTATGAGTGTTGTTTTCTAGGGTGACTCTGCTCCTTTGAGTCCATAGTCCTGTCACCCCCAGTCTCCATCTCCAGTATGAGTGTTGACTTGTTTACCTGCTCCTTGGAGTCCATAGTCCTGTCACCCCCAGTTTCCATCTCCAGTATGAGTGCTGTTTTCTAGAGTGACTCTGCCCCTTTCAGCCTTGTTATTCCGTCCCTGTTGTTACATTTATTAAAGGAAGTATGAGGCTCAAACAGTCCCCTCCCCTTTCTCTCCCCCACACCCCTCCCCTTTCTCTTCCCCTCCCCTTTCTCTTCCCCACTCCTTTCTCTCCCCCACCCCTTTCTCTCTCCCCCACCCCACCCCTTTCTCTCTCCCCCACCCCACCCCTTTCTCTCTCCCCCACCCCACCCCTTTCTCTCCCCCACCCCACCCCTTTCTCTCCCCACCCCTCCCCTTTCTCTCCCCACCCCTCCCCTTTCTCTCCCCACAGGAGTGCTTTTGAGCTCTTGCTGTTTTTGAACAGAAATAAGATCCTGCAGGATCCCTTGAAAAAAATCCTTGATTCGTTCCAGGTGAGTTGTCTTAACAACCCCTTGCTTCCTAGCCTGGTTCCATATCTGTTTGTGCTGTCTTGCCAGCTCCTATGGTTGTTGTCATGTCAACAAGACGACACAAAGAGGCTGTGTTGACTCAGCTGACCAATCAGATCATATCCGTTTGAATCAGCTGACCAATCAGATCATATCCATTTCTCACTGCTTTATGGAATGCTCTAAAACATCACTCTGAGTTTGGCAAGATGGCACGTAAAGATCTTAGACCAGGCTAACCTCTTCCTCCTTTTTTCAGGAATGTTTTTCCCAGCTGGAGAGACACCAGAACATCCACCTGCTGCAGGTGGGACAGATCATCAGAGAGAAGGGACCGTGGACCAACCCCATACTGCAGGCCATCCTGAAGGACTCACAACTGCCC
The DNA here is from genome assembly GCF_057628025.1 of Oncorhynchus mykiss. Lineage (NCBI taxonomy): Eukaryota > Metazoa > Chordata > Actinopteri > Salmoniformes > Salmonidae > Oncorhynchus > Oncorhynchus mykiss. The sequence goes on along the minus strand of NC_143039.1, from coordinate 7,101,891 downwards.
CGGGATGAAGGTGAGAGTCTGGGAGAGAAAGGCAGGATGAGAGGGGAGGGCCATGGACCAACTTCTACATACTCATCCATGTACCATGTTGTATTACTGACTAGAAATCTGTCCTGTAAATATCTGCTCTGGAGTCGTCCATCTATAATGACAGGAGTCCGTTAACTAGAGGTTCCTCTCTCTGTGGATTTAATATTTACGACTGTTACACTCCTTTCTCTTTCTTTACCCCAAATATAGAGCACTATTTGGGATGCAACATTGACCCTTGACCTGTCTCTCTCCACAGTGGACCGGTACCTAGGCTCAGAGGTGCAACATTGACCCTTGACCTGTCTCTCTCCACAGTGGACCGGTACCTAGGCTCAGAGGTGCAACATTGACCCTTGACCTGTCTCTCTCCACAGTGGACCGGTACCTAGGCTCAGAGGTGTAACATTGACCCTTGACCTGTCTCTCTCCACAGTGGACCGGTACCCAGGCTCAGAGGTGCAACATTGACACTTGACCTGTCTCTCTCCACAGTGGACCGGTACCTAGGCTCAGAGGTGCAACATTGACCCTTGACCTGTCTCTCTCCACAGTGGACCGGTACCTAGGCTCAGAGGTGCAACATTGACCCTTGACCTGTCTCTCTCCACAGTGGACCGGTACCTAGGCTCAGAGGTGCAACATTGACCCTTGACCTGTCTCTCTCCACAGTGGACCGGTACCTAGGCTCAGAGGTGCAACATTGACACTTGACCTGTCTCTCTCCACAGTGGACCGGTACCCAGGCTCAGAGGTGCAACATTGACCCTTGACCTGTCTCTCTCCACAGTGGACCGGTACCCATGCTCAGAGGTGCAACATTGACCCTTGACCTGTCTCTCTCCACAGTGGACCGGTACCCACGCTCAGAGGTGCAACATTGACCCTTGACCTGTCTCTCTCCACAGTGGACCGGTACCGAGGTTGAGGTCCAACACTGACCCTTGACCTGTCTCTCTCCACAGTGGACCGGTACCTAAGCTCAGAGGTGCCAGTGTTCTTTGAGCTGCGTGTTCGTTACCTGCTGTCCAGTGAGATGTTCACCGAGGCGGTGGTCTTGGCTAAGACCTGCTCTCAGCACCCCGTTGCCGGGCGACACCTGTTCTTCCGACAGGCCTACCTCACCTGTCTGTTGAAGGCGTCGCTCCCTCGCCATATGCACGAAGAGGTGAGGGGAACAAACTTTGGTTATTAGGATTCCTGGGTTCTGGATAATAGCATCTGCTATATGACTTAAATATAACATGTTGGGAATGGGGGGGGGGGGCTAATGACTGCTCGGGATAATTACTGTAATTGATAGATGGGATCTACTGTAGAGACGAGGATGGACTGATATGCTAGATGGGATGTAGAGATGAGAGGATGGACTGATATGCTAGCTGGGATCCACAGTAGAGATGAGAGGATGGACTGATATGCTAGCTGGAATGTAGAGATGAGAGGATGGACTGATATGCTAGATGGGATGTAGAGATGAGATGATGGACTGATATGCTAGCTGGGATCCACAGTAGAGATGAGAGGATGGACTGATATGCTAGCTGGGATCTACAGTAGAGATGAGAGGATGGACTGATGTGCTAGCTGGGATCTACAGTAGAGATGAGAGGATGGACTGATATGCTAGATGGGATGTAGAGATGAGAGGATGGACTGATATGCTAGATGGGATCTACAGTAGAGATGAGAGGATGGACTGATATGCTAGCTGGGATCTACAGTGGAGATGAGAGGATGGACTGATATGCTAGCTGGGATCTACAGTGGAAATGAGAGGATGGACTGATATGCTAGATGGGATGTAGAGATGAGAGGATGAACTGATATGCTAGCTGGGATCTACAGTGGAAATGAGAGGATGGACTGATATGCTAGCTGGGATCCACAGTGGAGATAAGAGGATGGACTGATATGCTAGATGGGATGTAGAGATGAGAGGATGGACTGATATGCTAGCTGGGATGTAGAGATGAGAGGATGGACTGATATGCTAGCTGGGATGTAGAGATGAGAGGATGAACTGATATGCTAGCTGGGATCTACAGTAGAGATGAGAGGATGGACTGATATGCTAGATGGGATGTAGAGATGAGAGGATGGACTGATATGCTAGCTGGGATCTACAGTGGAGATGAGAGGATGGACTGATATGCTAGCTGGAATCTACAGTGGAGATGAGAGGATGGACTGATATGCCAGATGGGATCTACAGTAGAGATGAGAGGATGAACTGATATGCTAGATGGGATGTAGAGATGAGAGGATGAACTGATATGCTAGATGGGATGTAGAGATGATAGGATGAACTGATATGCTAGATGGGATGTAGAGATGAGAGGATGGACTGATATGCTAGATGGGATGTAGAGATGAGAGGATGGACTGATATGCTAGATGGGATCTACAGTAGAGATGAGAGGATGAACTGATATGCTAGCTGGAATCTACAGTGGAGATGAGAGGATGGACTGATATGCTAGCTGGGATCTACAGTATAGATGAGAGGATGGACTGATATGCTAGATGGGATGTAGAGATGAGAGGATGAACTGATATGCTAGATGGGATGTAGAGATGATAGGATGAACTGATATGCTAGATGGGATGTAGAGATGAGAGGATGGACTGATATGCTAGCTGGGATCTACAGAAGAGATGAGAGGATGAACTGATATGCTAGATGGGATCTACAGTAGAGATGAGAGGATGGACTGATATGCTAGCTGGGATCTACAGTAGAGATGAGAGGATGAACTGATATGCTAGATGGGATCTACAGTAGAGACGAGGATGGACTGATATGCTAGATGGGATGTAGAGATGAGAGGATGGACTGATATGCTAGATGGGATCTACAGTAGAGATGAGAGGATGGACTGATATGCTAGCTGGGATCTACAGTAGAGATGATAGGATGGACTGATATGCTAGATGGGATCTACAGTGGAGATGAGATGATGGACTGATATGCTAGCTGGGATCTACAGTAGAGATGAGAGGATGGACTGATATGCTAGCTGGGATGTAGAGATGAGAGGATGGACTGATATGCTAGCTGGGATGTAGAGATGAGAGGATGAACTGATATGCTAGCTGGGATCTACAGTAGAGATGAGAGGATGGACTGATATGCTAGATGGGATCTACAGTAGAGATGAGAGGATGGACTGATATGCTAGCTGGAATCTACAGTGGAGATGAGAGGATGGACTGATATGCTAGATGGGATGTAGAGATGAGAGGATGAACTGATATGCTAGATGGGATGTAGAGATGAGAGGATGGACTGATATGCTAGATGGGATCTACAGTAGAGATGAGAGGATGAACTGATATGCTAGCTGGGATCTACAGTGGAGATGAGAGGATGGACTGATATGCTAGCTGGGATCTACAGTGGAGATGAGAGGATGGACTGATATGCTAGCTGGGATCTACAGTAGAGATGAGAGGATGAACTGATATGCTAGATGGGATGTAGAGATGAGAGGATGAACTGATATGCTAGATGGGATGTAGAGATGATAGGATGAACTGATATGCTAGATGGGATGTAGAGATGAGAGGATGGACTTATATGCTAGATGGGATCTACAGTATAGTTGAGAGGATGAACTGATATGCTAGCTGGGATCTACAGTAGAGATGATAGGATGGACTGATATGCTAGATGGGATCTACAGTGGAGATGAGAGGATGGACTGATATGCTAGCTGGGATCTACAGTAGAGATGAGAGGATGGATGGACTGATATGCTAGCTGGGATCTACAGTAGAGAGGAGAGGATGGACTGATATGCTAGCTGGGATGTAGAGATGAGAGGATGAACTGATATGCTAGCTGGGATCTACAATGGAGATGAGAGGATGGACTGATATGCTAGCTGGGATCTACAGTAGAGATGAGAGGATGGACTGATATGCTAGCTGGAATCTACAGTGGAGATGAGAGGATGGACTGATATGCTAGCTGGGATCTACAGTAGAGATGAGAGGATGGACTGATATGCTAGCTGGGATCTACAGTAGAGATGAGAGGATGGACTGATATGCTAGCTGGGATCTACAGTAGAGATGAGAGGATGGACTGATATGCTAGCTGGGATCTACAGTAGAGATGAGAGGATGGACTGATATGCTAGCTGGGATCTACAGTAGAGATGAGAGGATGGACTGATATGCTAGATGGGATCTACAGTAGAGATGAGAGGATGGACTGATATGCTAGCTGGGATCTACAGTAGAGATGAGAGGATGGACTGATATGCTAGCTGGGATCTACAGTAGAGATGAGAGGATGGACTGATATGCTAGCTGGGATCTACAGTAGAGATGAGAGGATGGACTGATATGCTAGCTGGGATCTACAGTAGAGATGAGAGGATGGACTGATATGCTAGATGGGATGTAGAGATGAGAGGATGAACTGATATGCTAGCTGGGATCTACAGTCGAGATGAGAGGATGGACTGATATGCTAGCTGGAATCTACAGTGGAGATGAGAGGATGGACTGATATGCTAGCTGGGATCTACAGTGGAGATGAGAGGATGAACTGATATGCTAGATGGGATGTAGAGATGATAGGATGAACTGATATGCTAGCTGGGATCTACAGTAGAGATGAGAGGATGAACTGATATGCTAGCTGGGATCTACAGTAGAGATCAGAGGATAAGGTTTTGACGAAGATGATGTGTTTTGTACAAGAGCACTAATACAAGCACTAAGTAATTCCTAAATGTGGTTGTTGCAGTCCATATTTGGAGTTGCTTCCTTTTCCCCTTGTTTGAAAGGTTTAGTCGGTCACTTATGGGGTTGGGTGGGATTGCTGACTACAGGTAGAAGACAATAGTCATTTCTGCTAGCCTGCGATGTAGTGGGGAGAATTAGCTGATGTAGTGGGGAGAATTAGCTGATGTAGTGGGGAGAATTAGCTGATGTAGTGGGGAGAATTGGCTGGTGTAGTGGGGAGAATTTTGCCGGTGTAGTGTGGAGAATTTTGCCGATGTAGTGGGGAGAATTTTGCCGGTGTCGCGGGGGGAGAATTTTGCCGGTGTCGCGGGGAGAAAAGTAACGCTCCCCTAACGGTGTAGCCCTGCGTTCGCCCTCCACTACACCATTGGAATCTACCGTATAAATGCTTGAATGATGTCACCATTTCTTCTCTCTCTCTCTCTCTACCTGTAGATGTCTGACATTGACGGTAAGGACGCTGTGGATATCGTGTGTAACACAGAGAGTGAGGAGAGCGACGAGACGCTCCTGGCCCTCTGCACAGCCTTCCTCTCTCAGCAGCTACACCGGGGAGACATGTACTGCATGTGGTGAGCCCCGTCACTGTCTATACACATCATACTGGTCTGTGTTCACTGTCTATACACATCATACTGGTCTGTGTTCACTGTCTATACACATCATACTGGTCTGTGTTCACTGTCTATACACATCATACTGGTCTGTGTTCACTGTCTATACACATCATACTGGTCTGTGTTCACTGTCTATACACATCATACTGGTCTGTGTTCTACACCGGGGAGACATGTACTGCATGTGGTGAGCCTCGTCACTGTCTATACACATCATGGAAATCGATCCTATATCGCACAACTGACTTAATGCAATATCCAATCAGTGAGCAGAAACAAGTTGACGAGACTCGTCGTAATCGTTCCGTTTGGAAATCTGACCCCAGTTGTCATAGCTGTCAGTGCTGCTGCAAACTGTGACAGAAGAGGCATACCAAATGGGAAATGTAGAAAACATTGTCGAGACAGCGTGGCTAGTTCTGGGGTACGTGGTCTGGCCACTCTTGTTGCGGGGTACGTGGTCTGGCCACTCTTGTCGTGGGGTACGTGGTCTGGCCACTCTTGTCGCGGGGTACGTGGTCTGGCCACTCTTGTCGCGGGGTACGTGGTCTGGCCACTCTTGTCGCGGGGTACGTGGTCTGGCCACTCTTGTCGCGGGGTACGTGGTCTGGCCACTCTTGTCGTGGGGTACGTGGTCTGGCCACTCTTGTCGTGGGGTACGTGGTCTGGCCACTCTTGTCGTGGGGTACGTGGTCTGGCCACTCTTGTCGTGGGGTACGTGGTCTGGCCACTTGTCGTGGGGTACGTGGTCTGGCCACACTTGTCGTGGGGTACGTGGTCTGGCCACTCTTGTCGCGGGGTACGTGGTCTGGCCACTCTTGTCGTGGGGTACGTGGTCTGGCCACTCTTGTCGTGGGGTACGTGGTCTGGCCACTCTTGTCGTGGGGTACGTGGTCTGGCCACTCTTGTCGTGGGGTACGTGGTCTGGCCACTCTTGTCGTGGGGTACGTGGTCTGGCCACTTGTCGTGGGGTACGTGGTCTGGCCACACTTGTCGTGGGGTACGTGGTCTGGCCACACTTGTCGCGGGGTACGTGGTCTGGCCACTCTTGTCGCGGGGTACGTGGTCTGGCCACTCTTGTCGCGGGGTACGTGGTCTGGCCACTCTTGTCGCGGGGTACGTGGTCTGGCCACTCTTGTCGCGGGGTACGTGGTCTGGCCACTCTTGTCGCGGGGTACGTGGTCTGGCCACTCTTGTCGCGGGGTACGTGGTCTGGCCACTCTTGTCGCGGGGTACGTGGTCTGGCCACTCTTGTCGCGGGGTACGTGGTCTGGCCACTCTTGTCGCGGGGTACGTGGTCTGGCCACTCTTGTCGCGGGGTACGTGGTCTGGCCACTCTTGTCGCGGGGTACGTGGTCTGGCCACTCTTGTCGCGGGGTACGTGGTCTGGCCACTCTTGTCGTGGGGTACGTGGTCTGGCCACTCTTGTCGTGGGGTACGTGGTCGGGCCAGTCTTGTCGTGGGGTACGTGGTCTGGCCACTCTTGTCGTGGGGTACGTGGTCTGGCCACTCTTGTCGTGGGGTACGTGGTCTGGCCACTCTTGTCGTGGGGTACGTGGTCTGGCCACTCTTGTCGCGGGGTACGTGGTCACCTGCATCTGAGTAGACATTGTGTCCAAGTGGTTTCCCTAAATAAGAATTTCTTCTTAACTGACTTGCCTTGTTAAAATAAAGGTTAAATAAAAAAAATTAAAAAAAATAAAAAAATATATATATATATATATAAATAAAAATACCTAAATAAATACAAGTACTGACATGTATTTATCCTGCTTGTTCTTTGATGTTTGGGGTTTTCTGGGCCTGGTTACCGTTCAGCACCTGGTGATAACTGTTGGCATTAATGGGGCTTTATAGACAACATTGATTGATTGATTGATCTTGGACCACTTCCTACTCCCCCGTTGGGATCTGATTTACAAACCCAGGTTTTTAATTGAGTCCGCTAATGAATAAACTGACTTTTTTTTATTTTTACACCGAGTAATAATGAACGTTTTTATTAATGAAGTGGATTTTTTTATCATTTTGTTATTAAATCACTTTCTCTTCCAGGGATTTGGTGTTCATATGGAGTCGACTCCGCCTGCGGGTCAACCCTTCCAAACAGGCCTTCCTGGAAGAGAGTCATCGGTTGCTGCTGTCTGCCACCAACATCAGATCCATATTCTCTTTCATTAGAGTGATCCTTGCAGAGGTGAGCCAGGAACTCCTGTGATTGTTGATTTTTAGTGCTGAAATTCCAGCTGCCATTTTGTTTGTTCAGATGTAATGGAGTTGTTGTGGTAGAGGATGATGTGAAAAGCTTGTTTTTTGATTTGGGTTGTACCTCCGCTCAGGTGGCTTGGCTTAGGTCAGCGTTCTTCAGATGCTTGTTGAGGATTACTGTGCCGACTAGAGAGATGAATTGGGTTGTACCTCTGCTCAGGTGGCTTGGCTTAGGTCAGCCTTCTTCAGATGCTTTGTTGAGGATTACTGTGCCGACTAGAGAGATGAATAGAAGCCATGGCTTCATTTTGATTCAGGTTGTACCTCTGCTCAGGTGGCTTGGCTTAGGTCAGCCTTCTTCAGATGCTTTGTTGAGGATTACTGTGCCGACTAGAGAGATGAATAGAAGCCATGGCTTTTTTGGGGGGTTTGACTGAGAGTTTGTGTTGAACTGACAAACAACATGAGCGTTGGACGAGTAACTGAAAGGTTGCAAGATCGAATCCCCGAGCTGACGAGGTACAAATCTGTCGTTCTGCCCCTGAACAAGGCAGTTAACCCCACTGGTCCCCGGTAGGCCGTCATTGAAAATAAGAATTTGTTCTTTAACTGACTTGCCTAGTAAAATAAATAAAAATACCATCAGCTGGGGTGCGACTCAAATGGGCCCCTACTTATGGTCCCTGGTTAAGAATAGCACACTACAGTATATAGGGAATAGTTTACTTTTTTTGGGACAGAGCCCTGATCATTATTAGGCCGACTCGTTAGTATAATTGTTTGTTTTTCAGTCAAAAATAGACACCTTTTGATGAAGATGAGCAACAAAGACTGGATGAATACATGATCCAAATACTGAGCTATATTTTTATTCTCAAACATTTTGGTATTATTTTATACTCGTATACAATCGCTGAGGGAAAGATTTGAGTTTAACCAGTACACAGAGTTTTCTAAACGCCGCTTGGATTGGAACCTGGTGCTTCGGGTCAGATCACCTGTAAATAGACCTCTTTGTCCACGCAGACCAGCGGTGTGTTTGGTGTCCAAATCAGGATGTATGAGCAGAGAATAACCCCATTACCTACTGTGGAATATGGTGCTGGATCTTTGATGTTATAGGGGGTCGTTCTGCTTCCGCTGGTCCTGGACCTGACAGTGTGCCTAAAAAAATATATATATATATATATATATATATATATATATATATATATATATATATATATATATATATATATATATATATATATATATATATATATATATATATATATATATATATATATATATATATATAAATAAATGAATGCATGGGTAATTCACTGACCCCCTTCTGTTCTCTTTCTGTTCTGCTCTCCCAGCTGGGAAAGGATGGTCTCCAGTTCTGTGTGGAGCTCTGCACCCACGCCCTCCAGACGAACCCCTGCGACGCCGCCACCAAGTCCCTCGTCTACAAGACGGTAGCCTACCTCCTCCCCAACGACCTGGAGGTCTGCCGGGCCTGCGCCCTCCTCGTCTTCTTTCTGGAACGCACCGTGGAGGCCTACAAAACGGTGTTCCTCCTCTACACGCACCCCGACCAGGAGTACCACGTCGAAGCCGGTCCCATCGGGAACCACATCCGCTTTGAGATCCTCCAGACCCTGAAGAGAGGTCTCTACTTCGATCCAGAGTTCTGGAACCTTTTGAATCTCCGGACCAACTGCCTGAAGCTGATGAGCGAGAAGAAGGCGGCGTTGGCGAGGATGATGATGGAGGAGGAGGATGATGGGTGGGTGTCCAACTACTGCAGCACCGCCACCAAAGAGCCCTGTTGCAGCTGGAGCGCTGACCTGTCGGAGCGTGTGCAGCCTAAACATGTAGAGACTAAACCGGTACAGAAACACGTTCAGATTAAACCCTTTCATCAGGTAACAGCGCCCAAAAGGCGGTTCCAAAAAGAAGAGAAGAATCACGTTTCGACGGCGCCGGTGGCAGCCAAACGTGTCAAAGCTCAAAGGTTGGAAAAAAACTCTGTTGTCGAGTCGCAGCGGCTGCCTGTTAATCATGTGATGCCGGCGATGGCGAAGACTGAGAAGCTGGCTGAACCCCCTGTTGGCGAGGAACAACCTGTTATAAAAAGAAGAGGGAGGAAGCCTGGGCCGAAGCCGGGACCGCGGTCATCCGTCAAAACAACAGAGCCCCCAGTCGAGACCACCTCTGTCAGACGGTCCTTCAGACAACTGGACATGGCGCAGGAGAACCTGGCCAGGCAAGTCGGTCACAGACCACATAGGCACATGACCAGACTCTCGGAGAAGAAACCTCCTAAACGGAGGGGTAGGAAACCCCGGTGGCTCCTGGAGGGTACGTTCCAGGCTGAGAACAGTGCTCCCCGGAAGGGTCGCCGACCGGGGAGGAAACCTACACAGCAGAAGACCCAGCAGACACCAGTGGACAAGACCAATAAGACCTCTCGGTCTGGTGCCACTGTCAAGGAAAGCACAACCAAACAAAAGAATGCTGTGACCTCACAAAATAAAATGGCGGCCGCTCGTCTAACAGCTTCGAGGGAACAGGAAGGTAAACGTCAGAAGGAGATTCCCGCTACTAACCACCTACCAGTAGTATCTCCTGCTCATGACTCAAAGCTGGAGGTCTCCCTACCTGACAATGAAGTATTTGGGTTCTTCCATGAGGATTATCTCAGTAGGCAAGGACTGGTGACTCTAAACTGTGATAAATCTAAGGCACCAATCCAGGCACAGTATCGGGTGAAGGACAGACTCGGAGAGGTGTTTCTCCTTTCCGCTCAGAACGCCAGTCTCTTCATAGAGCAGTTGCACAACTACGCCCAGACGCCTAAGGCGGAAGGTGTCACGTTGAACACCGAAACCTGTTTGTTGAAAGCGACAGATGTCCGTCCCTCCCTGAACCAAAGTTGTCTGCCGGTGCCGTGTGACGCTTCAAGGGTATTTTACCAGACGTCTGCAGTGGAAATGGAAGTTGAGGTCTACTCACAAACTGTCACTGCTACAGACATGACTTTCACACCACAAGGTGGCGCTGTCGAACACATCGCAAGTCCCAAGGAGGACGGATTCTCTACCGATGCTCAGCAAACATGTATTCCATCTGTTCTCTCAGTGAATGTAATTGTTCCTAATAACACAAGAAGAAGAACAAATACATATGTAACTAATGTTCCAAGAGAACCAACGGAAGTTACGAATATTCCAAAAAAGCGAACCGCTTCTGAAGTCGGGGAGATTCTAGAATCGTCCAGGAAGTCCGAAGTTACCGACATTCTGAAAGAGGCTATGGATATAGCGAACATTGGTGTGGATGAAGCAATGGTGGGGGACACTGGCAGCGTCCCTGGAAAGGAAACTCGGGAGCTAGTTGTTCTTACTCCTTTCTACTGGCTGGCTAATACCTCAATGGATGCGTTTGCTAGAGAGTTTGAAAAGTTTGCCAAGGCTCCGGATTCTGACGTTGTCGCAAAGCAGCAGTCGGTGACACCACAGACCACAGATGGTGTCTCGCGCGAAACGTTTGAGACGACATCGTCAACGGTGACACCACAGTCTCCAAAAGTCATCACTACGGCCGTCGCAGACCCAGTGGTCCTTGAGGACACTTCGAAAATAACCAAAGTCACCCCACAGGACACTACAGACATCCAGGAAAACATGGACACTCGACACACCCAACTGGACATTAAAGCTACCTCACAAAACGCGGAGCCGGAGGATATCCCAATGGCCGCTGAGAGCTTCCCACGGCTCACTGATGAGACCCGGCAGCATGAGCACCCTGTGGACTCGACACAGGACAATGACACCCCTCAGTTCACTGAAGACCCCCCACAGAATACACAGGACATAAGACTACTCGCAGAGGACACCCTGAAAGTCACTTTCACCGAGGTCACCCCACAGGCTACTGAGGACCGCAGAAAAGCCACCGTGGATACTCCAGAGGCTGTGGACACACTACCACAGAACATAGAGGAGGACAGCTCGGAGGGAATTGAGGATAGCCGGGAAGTTACTGTAGACAGCCGGGAAGTTACTGTAGACAGCCGGGAAGTTACTGTAGACAGCCAGGAAGTCACTGTAGACAGCCAGGAAGTCACTGTAGACAGCCAGGAAGTCACTGTAGACAGCCAGGAAGTCACTGTAGACAGCCAGGAAGTCACTGTAGACAGCCAGGAAGTCACTGTAGACAGCCAGGAAGTCACTGTAGATACCTCTGAGCACATTGAGGACGCCCTACAAATACAAAACACTGCAGACACCCTACAGCTCACAGTGGATGCCCCAATGGTCTCTGAAGAGTTCACCAAGGACACACGTGGTGCCACACGGAACAATGGGGACACGCCACAGCTCCATGAGGACACACCGGTCACTGAGGACACACTAAGAGTCCCCGAAGAGACGTCACAGGAACCCAAAGACCCCTCAAAGGTCAGCAGAGATACCCCGATGGTCTCTGAGGACACACTAAGAGTCCCTGAAGAGACGTCACAGGAACCCAAAGACTCCTCAAAAGTCACTGAAAACTCTCCACAGAAAACACAGGACACCCCAAAATTCACAAAGGACAACCCAACTGTCTCTGGGGATATCGGACAAACTCCTGGAGATGGCACCCCACAGGAAAATGAGAACAGCCCACTGGCATATCGCTGTAGTCTCTGCAACAAGGTTTTCAAAGGCAAACGTGTTATAGCCCACGCCATGTACCACTTCCGCAGGGACCAATGTATGTTCTGTAGGATGCTGTTCAAAAACGACCTGCTCGCTATGATGCATCTGTCCCAACACATCGACAAGTTGAAAAAAGGAAACCTACCGCCTGATATTGAGGAGGTCCGTGAGAACTGTAAAGCTGGGATGTCAGACACTCCTGGACGCTCAACGCAGAGGGGGAGACGGGGACGCAAGAGGATCCCTGTAAACTCCACAGAGTCAACACCTCCGGATTACAGGAAGCTACGGTCGACCAATAGGATCTCCTCTATAAACTGCTCGGAGTCAACTCCACCAGATCGCAGGAAGCTACGGTCTAACCCTAAGCTACTGTCGACCAATAGGCTCTCAACTGACTCTCAACCTTCACCAGATACTAAACTCGCAACAGAAGAGTCTGAAGGCAAGCAGTTGACGCAGAGGGTCAATGGACAGAGGGGCAGAAGACGAGTTAAGGTTGAAGGAACTGAGGGTGATGGTGATACTCAGGCAGAGGAACAAGAAAAGATCAGTAGGAGACAAGAGGAGGAGCACTCGGCTCTGGAACAGAGGGAGGAACCGGTGGAGATTGCTACTTCTCTGGTGAAGATATCGACAGGTGAACAAGGGGGAACCTGCTCCTCTCCTCTGACAAAGTTTTTGGAAGAAGGGGAGAAACCCTGTTCCTCGGCAAAGACCATGGAGGTCAACACAGAATCTCAGGCTGTATCGGTAACACAGGACAGGCTTTCAGTTTCACCTCTAGAGACCTCAGTTCAGGGTAAGGAGACTCCCGGAAGCTGCCCTGTGGAGGGATGCACAGAGATATTCACTGGAAAACGGCGTTCTCTCCTCGGACATATTCTGGACGATCACCGCGGCGACGCCAAACCCTTGGAAACGACGTTCCGTCACGGGAATGGCAAATGCAATATTTGCCAGAAACCTGTTTTGACTTTGCAGCATTACCAGCACCACATTTTATGGCACAAAGGAATTCCCAGGCATCCCTGTCTACATGATGGATGTAAAGCCCGGTTCAGTGCAGCGACAGAAATGAGGAACCACGCGAAGACCCATCAGCCGCTCCTGGCAGTGTGCTGCTTCCCAGGTTGTCGGGAGCGCTTGGCTTGTCTTCCGGAGCTGAACCGCCACGAACAAGAACACTATCGTCTTCCAAAGGAAGGGAAGGATGAATCCGTTTCCTCTACCCTTGTCACCAATACCACCTCTGTTAACGTGATTAGACCGCGTAAGACGGGGAGGAATAAGCTACAGGAGATGCAGGGTGTAAAGAGACGATGGCCTCTTAGAGAAAAGGAGGGATCGGCAAAGGACCTCACTACTACTGTAAAGGTAACCAGGAAGTATGACTTGACCAAGACGTTAAAGAAAACACAGGTCACAAAGAAACTGCATGTTCATAGAGATCCTCGTACTACTGACCCCTCTACCGTCTCTGTAAAGGTAACAAATACGTTGAGGAAATTGCAGGTTAAGAGGAAATCGTGTGTTGGTAAGAAAATGGACGCTCTAAACACTCCCGTCACCACGTCCAATGAAAAAGCTGAGCAAGCGAGCAAGAAGTTAAAGATGATTCATAAGGTGAAGAAAGCGTGGGCTGTAAAGAGACAGAACGTTAGCGAAGACGATTATACCCCAACTGGTCCAACCACCTCCACCACCACTACCGCCACTGAAAAAGTTACCAAAAAGCTAAAAATCATAAACAAGTTGAAGAAAATGCGAGTGATTAAGAAACCGAACGTTAGCGAAGAAAAGGATACCCAACTGGATCCAGCCACCGACACAAAAGTGACAGAAAAGTTAAAGAAAACGCAACTTGTGAAGAAACCGAGTGTTGGAAAAGACCCCAGGAAGATGTCAAACGTTAGCACAGACGAGGACAACACCCCCCCCCAACCTGTTCCTCCCACCGTCACTCCGAAAGTCACCGAGAAGTTACCCGTGGTGACCGAGAAGTTAAAGAACACACAAGTTCTAAAGAAACAAAGAGTTATCAAGGAACCCAAGAGGCCCGTTAGCAAAGAACCCAGGAAGACCTCCAAAAAACCTGTGAAGTCCAAGACCTCTGGTCCAGAGAAACATGTTCATGAAGTCACAGAAGTGGTAGGAAGTAAATCAAAGGAAGAAGATGATAAACCGTTGGTGGAAACATCAGACTCATCAACAGCTAGCGATGTCTGTGACCAGAAGATGGTTAACGGACACGTAAAGGACCTCCCTAAAGAATCGCCAAAATACCAGAGGAGTCTTAAAACAAGTACAGTTTCCAAATCCAAGAAATGTGACCCACGAAACCATAAACCTGCTACTCCCAAACCCCCTACAAATACTCCCAAACCCCCTACAAATACTCCCCAACCCCCTATCAAGGAGGAAGCGAAAAACTCAACTTTCTTTGGGAAGATTAACAACAGGCCATACATCCGGCCTCCACCCACGGCTTACCTAGACGAGCGGTACACCACCATGCCAAAACGCAGGAAAGAGATGTCCTGGACCCCTCGCTTCTCTCCGACGCGCCCGGACCTCGTGGTGGAGGCGTCGGGGACCACGGCGACACCGTCCGTCCGTAGGCAGCGCTGCGCCAAGTGTTTCTTGTCCTTCGACAGTGGAGAAGAGTTGCAGACGCACGTCTCGCTGAAGAAGTGCGCAACCCTTTTCGGCTTCGACTCAGACGAGGACAGTAAGTATAACATTGTGACTTGTTGTTAACATAGTTGTCTACTTCGGGGATTTGATTTCTCGTTGATTGATTGAATTAAAAAAAAAAAAAAACATTATTTGAATGATAGTTAATACAAGGTCATTTAGGAGCTGTTTCCGGATGCAGATTTAAGCCTAGAAGTCGTGGATTTAAAAACAATCTCAACGGGGAATCCATCAAAGTATTCTTAGTCCCAGACTACCCTTAATATGTGTCTGGTAAACCTCCAAGTGTAGTAGATTATATGTCTGGTAAACCTCCTGTAATAGATTATGTGTCTGGTAAACCTCCTGTAGTAGATTATGTGTCTGGTAAACCTCCTGTAGTAGATTATGTGTCTGATAAACCCCCTGTAGTAGATTATGTGTCTGGTAAACCTCCTGTAGTAGATTATGTGTCTGGTAAACCTCCTGTAGTAGATTATGTGTGTCTGGTAAACCTCCTGTAGTAGATTATGTGTCTGGTAAACCTCCTGTAGTAGATTGTGTCTGGTAAACCTCCTGTAGTAGATTATGTGTCTGGTAAACCTCCTGTAGTAGATTATGTGTCTGGTAAACCTCCTCAAAGTGTAGTAGATTATATGTCTGGTAAACCTCCTGTAGTAGATTATGTGTGTCTGGTAAACCTCCTGTAGTAGATTATGTGTCTGGTAAACCTCCTGTAGTAGATTATGTGTCTGGTAAACCTCCTGTAGTAGATTATGTGTGTCTGGTAAACCTCCTCAAAGTGTAGTAGATTATGTGTGTCTGGTAAACCTCCCGTAGTAGATTATGTGTCTGGTAAACCTCCTGTAGTAGATTATGTGTGTCTGGTAAACCTCCTGTAGTAGATTATGTGTGTCTGGTAAACCTCCTGTAGTAGATTATGTGTGTCTGGTAAACCTCCTGTAGTAGATTATGTGTGTCTGGTAAACCTCCAAGTGTAGTAGATTATGTGTGTCTGGTAAACCTCCAAGTGTAGTAGATTATGTGTCTGGTAAACCTCCTGTAGTAGATTATGTGTCTGGTAAACCTCCAAGTGTAGTAGATTATATAAATTATTTTAAATGTGATTTTTCCTCCATATTGTTTTTATGCTGAAAGCTCCAGATGTTGTATGCTGATTTATGGTTTGTGATTTACTATTGTTTCAGGTAGCTCGTGAAAGCTGATAGACAAGAGGACATGTTTGGATGTGCTGCTAGGGAAGGGGGTGGCGTGGGAGCTGTTGAACCCCCTCCAAAACCTGCTAGGAGTGTTGAACCCCTTTCGACCCTGCTACCTCACTGAGGGGCGACCAGGGTTTACAGGACTCTGACATGACTTGCTGGCTAGTCTGGGACAGCCGTGCCAGGCCTCCCCTTGTGACTGAGGCTGGCAATCTGAGGCGGCTACAACAGGAGACACCTCTCAACCCTGCTACCCTTTTTATTGAAGAGGATTCCTAAAGCGTTAACTCTTTTACATGACTTGCTGACTAGCCTGGGATGTGACTGAAGTTGGCCCGGTTGGCTACAGCAGAAGACGGAGAACAGTAAAAGGGTTGTGACCATTTCTTCCATGTTCTGTCTCCCATGGTCATAGGAGTGACCTACGACCTTTGAACCCTGACCTCAAATCCAAAGTTCAAAGGGGTCTTTTGAGCTGACCGATTTTTTTGATTCGTCGACCAGGAAGCGTCTCTAAACTAAAGCCTGAAGGACTTATGAGGCGGACACTATGAGGCCTGGCCTGGATAGTTAATATATTCTTTGTTTTTTTTATTTGTTTTCGGCCGTATTTACTTTGGACTGAAGAAGTGCCTGGAATCCAACCTGCTACTTCCTGCTTCTCTTCTATTGGTCAATGGTCCAGGGGTTTCCTCCCAATTTGGCATCTTATTCCCTCTATAGTTGCACTACCCTATGTGAGCCCTGGTCAAAAGCAGTGTACTATTAAAAGGGAATAATTTGGGCCACGGAGACTCATTGCCGGGGTCAAGGAGTGACTCTTGAAGATGTGAGAACTGATGTTATGCAGGGATGTTAACTATACAAAATGTTCAAATATTTAACACACACTAAAAAAAAAAATGATTTTTTTTATTGCTCATTGCTTTGCACTTGTCACTTAAACCAAAAACCCCCCTAGTGAGTTTTACAGTCAAACTGCCAAGGGGAACGAGGCTCCTAAACCCCCCTAGTGAGTTTAACAGTCAAACTGCCAGGGGGAACGAGGCTCCTAAACCCCCCTAGTGAGTTTAACAGTCAAACTGCCAAGGGGAACGAGGCTCCTAAACCCCCCTAGTGAGTTTAACAGTCAAACTGCCAAGGGGAACGAGGCTCCTAAACCCCCCTAGTGAGTTTAACAGTCAAACTGTTTAACAGTCAAACTGCTCCAAAACCTCTTCTATGGATTATATGTCTACGGCCCACAATGCAACAACGTGTATATTTAGATATCGTGTTGTTAGGCAACCGGTAACTGTCCAAATAAAGGAAACCCTTGAGTAAATGAGGGGATACAGAAGTTTTGTATATGTGTGGGGTGCCATTTTCCTGGCATGGTCCAGGTCCACTTGTAGAATCTATGCCAAGGTGCATTGAAGCTGTTCTGGCAGCTCGTGGTGACACGACACCTATTTAAGACATTTATGTCGGTGTTTCCTTTATTTTGGCAATTACATGTATTTGATCAAATTTTAACCAGTTATTATGATTTTTATTTTTACTATTGATCCTCTGTGACTAAATTCTGTTCATTGAGAGCATGCTCCTGTGATTGGATATTTTTTTTACAACTCAATATTATTTTATATATATATTTTTTTGCCTCTTGGGCCCCATATGGGCTTGGGGTCCAGACCCTGACTCACACCAATTGACCCGTCACATTTATTTATTATGCAGTTTATTTTATTAAATCAGTTGACCAATCAAGGCAGGGCCCCGCCCAGTTACCCAATCAAGGCAGGGCCCCGCCCAGTTACCCGCGTGGATGCCCCTGCCTCCTCTTCTCTCCCCCTGTCTGATAATTAGCAGAGCGGCAGCAGGTTGTCTAAAACTCATTGACAGCGGGCTCCTGAATCCTCCTGTGGTTGGCGGTTGCAGTAAAATAAATAAAAATATCTCTATCTAATATATAGTGTCTTGGCCCCCCCCCCCACGGGCCTGGGCCCAGGGTTTTCAGCCCCGGTAAGCCCCTGCATTAATCCGGCCCTGTATGTAGGGAACAGGTTGCCATTTGAGACCATTGTGTCTGCAATGTGTCTTTCATTTCCATATTACCGCTTAAATTTACTATAATACAAACAACGTGTTAGCCATCAGGACTAAACAACAACAACAACAACAACCTGTTTGAACATATTAGCCATCAGGACTAAACAACAACAACATCAACAACCCATTTGAACATATTAGCCATCAGGACTAAACAACAACAACATCAACAACCTGTTTGAACATATTAGCCATCAGGACTAAACAACAACAACAACAACAACCTGTTTGAAGCCATCAGGACTAAACAACAACAACAACAACAACCTGTTTGAACATATTAGCCATCAGGACTAAACAACAACAACAACCTGTTTGAAGCCATCAGGACTAAACAACAACAACAACCTGTTTGAACATATTAGCCATCAGGACTAAACAACAACAACAACAACAACCTGTTTGAAGCCATCAGGACTAAACAACAACATCAACAACAACCTGTTTGAACATATTAGCCATCAGGACTAAACAACAACAACATCAACAACCCATTTGAACATATTAGCCATCAGGACTAAACAACAACAACAACAACCTGTTTGAAGCCATCAGGACTAAACAACAACAACAACAACCTGTTTGAACATATTAGCCATCAGGACTAAACAACAACAACAACCTGTTTGAAGCCATCAGGACTAAACAACAACAACAACAACCTGTTTGAACATATTAGCCATCAGGACTAAACAACAACAACAACAACAACAACCTGTTTGAAGCCATCAGGACTAAACAACAACATCAACAACCCGTTTGAAGCCATCAGGACTAAACAACAACATCAACAACCTGTTTGAAGCCATCAGGACTAAACAACAACAACAACAACCTGTTTGAAGCCATCAGGACTAAACAACAACAACCTGTTTGAAGCCATCAGGACTAAACAACATCAACAACCTGTTTGAAGCCATCAGGACTAAACATCAACATCAACAACCTGTTTGAAGCCATCAGGACTAAACAACAACATCAACAACCTGTTTGAAGCCATCAGGACTAAACATCAACAACAACAACCTGTTTGAAGCCATCAGGACTAAACAACATCAACAACAACCTGTTTGAAGCCATCAGGACTAAACAACAACATCAACAACCTGTTTGAAGCCATCAGGACTAAACATCAACATCAACAACCTGTTTGAAGCCATCAGGACTAAACATCAACATCAACAACCTGTTTGAACATATTAGCCATCAGGACTAAACAACAACATCAACAACCTGTTTGAAGCCATCAGGACTAAACATCAACATCAACAACCTGTTTGAAGCCATCAGGACTAAACAACAACAACAACAACCTGTTTGAAGCCATCAGGACTAAACATCATTCCATATTTAAAATGGACTCTTCATCTTTTCTTTCTGTAATGTATGTGACTTTAATCCATATTATAGTTTGATGCACATTTTAAGTTTCCCTCTTTGTATATCTGTCTGGGATGAGTTGACGCGATGTCAGTCGGTCTCCACACAACCAGAACTACGCTGTCAGCTGTTGTTCAATGTATGTCCCTGTCCCAAACGGTTCCTTGTGTACTACTTGGGACCAGGGGCCCCATTTGGGTTAACTATAAGGAATAGGCCAGGGGCCCCATTTGGGTTAACTATAAGGAATAGACCAGGGTGCTACTTGGGTTAACTATAAGGAATAGGCCAGGGGGCCCATTTGGGTTAACTATAAGGAATAGACCAGGGTGCCACTTGGGACTCATATTTTATAAAAAGAGGTTAGGAACTTGTTACGTGTATTAATCTGACCCATCTGTCCCCAACCAACAACGCTGCGTTCAGAAACCAGTGTATTGATATCGTCTATTGCTCAACACATGGACGAGACTAAATGCTTCTATGAGCTTCTGACATCACTTCCTTTTTTTTTTTTTTTTTAAAGATGAATCTATTGTGATGTCAGCGAGGCGGCGGCCTGACTGACTGTTCTACTGAACCCAACAGAACAGTGGCAGCAGGTGTAATGTATTATTCACATGGGGTTTTTCTATTTGGCTCCTGTAAATATGTGAAGAGTTCGAATGGCTTATTATTTACTGGGTGTTTTGAAACGGGTTTATTATAAATCATCAAGTTCTTGGTGTAAAATAATAAAAACACATGTTATTAAACTGGTATAAGTCGACCGAGTCGTATTTATTTATCAAGAGTTACCAGTACATGCATAAGGTGGGGAAGAACTGTGTCAAGGTGTGACGACTGTGGGGTGGGCCCTCTTTTTTTTTTTTCTCAATTCATCTTTCATTGATTCCTTGTAATCTTCCTCTCCTTGCTTCCCTTCTCAAACGGCATTAGCTGTGTTTGAGTGGATCGCGATACCGTAATGTATCGTGGGTAAATTGACTGATAGTGATTTATGATGCCATGGGGTTTTATGTACATCGGGAACTTAGCTTAGTTTGACATTTCAGGTGACCGCTAACATACGGGCTTGTTTTAACATGCTTATCCCATGGTTCATTTATTTGATTTTGAATTTTTAGGACCCCCTTTTTTCTGTGGATATAAAAACAAAAAAATAGATACAAAAGTGAATTTAGTCTTTACTACTATAGCCCACAGAAACCGATTTGAATAACACATAAATCGCAGAAAAGACAGTCCAATAAATCCTAAGGAATAATGTTTAAGGTTTTGAAGTGTCTGTATATCTCGGAGATCTAAGAAAGCTCAGGAAATATATTAGGCTGTTGGACACATTTAACCCCTTGTTATTTTTGTTGACACATAACCGCCTCCATACTTCCATTCATTTGTATGGGTTACCTTCAGACAAGTCCCATGACGCCGTCATGAGTCATCTTTCCATAGAGTGGTCTGAACGCTACTAGTTTTGTAGGCCAAACCGTTCAGATGCTAATAAACATTTTTGTGATATCTCATGGTCTAACCGCTGTAGCTCGGGCCACCTTCCACCCCAGATGTGGAAGACACATACAGGCAGATTGAGACGCAGCCCATGCAAAAACATTTCTCTTAACTTCATCTGACAGATTTGGCTGGGGATGTTATTTAGATTGACACGAGGGGTGCGTCAATAGATTTAAGGATTTCTGTTAAAGCCAGAACACTTGTCATATTTATTAGACCCGTGTAGTTCCACGCTTTGTCCACAGAAGGTGCTGTTGCAGACTTTTACAGTAAAGATTGTCACTAGTTACCACAGCCACAAAGCATTTTTTTAGACTTCTTTTAAAGGTTTAAGCATAAGGTTAGCAGTGTGCTTAAGGTTATGTTTAAACCCAGATTTTAAGAAATTGTAGGAATAGTCAAGAGTTTAGCCATAATTATGACTGTGGTATCTAGGAACGACCACTAAAAGAGGGGGTGCCTGATTTCTCGACCACTGATGATGACGTCCCCCCACGGCTCTTGTAGCCATAGCAGCCGAACACGACAACGGTCGTAAACACAAAAAAAAAAAACGGATTCCAGAAATATTTTTCTCACTGAAGAGATCTTTACAAAGGAATATTACCTTTACTTTTGTTGTTGTTTTGTTTTACCTGACAACGCCAGCTGTACGTAAAACTAGCTAAGGTCGCTAGCAGCGCCTAAATTGTATGCTAGCTAGGTTCGCTAACTAACATTAGCTAGCTGCATTGTATGCTAGCTAGGTTAGCTAACTGACGTTAGCTAGCTACATTAGCTTAGCTTGTTAACATTGTCTAGCCGCTATCTTTTGCAGTTTGTGAAAAATACCAAACATAATATTTTGCTAGTGTAGTTTAGCAAGGAAACTTACCTGCTAATGTCATTAGCTAGTTCTCGCTAACGTTACAAGCTGGCCAATATTTTATATTGCTTTTAAATAGTTAGGATTTTTTTTAAATCTTATTAACACTTTGTTCTAGCTAGCTAATTTGTGTAGGTAGATAAAGTAAACACAATGATATAGTTAGAGAAACAGCAAGTACACTCACTAGTACTAGCTGTGGCTAGTGTTTTTAGTTTGACAGTCCGACGATGTCAAAGAATGCCACTTTTATTGGCCCCTAGGCCTAACTCATGCAGCTGTATGGTGATAATGAGCTGAAATGCCGAATAGAGGCATTTGATTCATTCAGAATCGCTGCTACATGAATCTTTTCCGACAATTATCTGAGTTTGGACAACAATGTTTAGTCTGATGGCGAATTGTTGCAACTGGTTGAAACGCTGGCGGCAGCCCGCAAGGTGAGTGCATGAAGTATCATTCCATGTGTAACTCTCTGTGTTGTTGTATGTGTCGAACTGCTATGCTTTATCTGGGCCAGGTCGCAGTTGCAAATGAGAACTTGTTCTCAACTAGTTTACCTGGTTAAATAAAAAAAATGACTAGTTAGCTAACGGAAGTTAAATTGTCTGGTTATGTATTTAAATATTCACACTATTTTTGATTTATTGGCTATTTGATTTGTGAATGTGGTACCAGTGCTGCCAGCCAGCCACCCAGTTCACCCCATGTCAGAATCTGTGATTTCATATAATGTCTTGTTCGCTATATACAGTGCCTTGCGAAAGTATTCGGCCCCCTTGAACTTTGAGACCTTTTGCCACATTTCAGGCTTCAAACATAAAGATATAAAACTGTATTTTTTTGTGAAGAATCAACAACAAGTGGGACACAATCATGAAGTGGAACGACATTTATTGGATATTTCAAACTTTAACAAATCAAAAACTGAAAAATTGGGCGTGCAAAATTATTCAGCCCCCTTAAGTTAATACTTTGTAGCGCCACCTTTTGCTGCGATTACAGCTGTAAGTCGCTTGGGGTATGTCTATCAGTTTTGCACATCGAGTGACTGAAATTTTTTCCCATTCCTCCTTGCAAAACAGCTCGAGCTCAGTGAGGTTGGATGGAGAGCATTTGTGAACAGCAGTTTTCAGTTCTTTCCACATATTCTCGATTGGATTCAGGTCTGGACTTTGACTTGGCCATTCTAACACCTGGATATGTTTATTTTTGAACCAGTCCATTGTAGATTTTGCTTTATGTTTTGGATCATTGTCTTGTTGGAAGACAAATCTCCGTCCCAGTCTCAGGTCTTTTGCAGACTCCATCAGGTTTTCTTCCAGAATGGTCCTGTATTTGGCTCCATCCATCTTCCCATCTATTTTAACTATCTTCCCTGTCCCTGCTGAAGAAAAGCAGGCCCAAACCATGATGCTGCCACCACCATGTTTGACAGTGGGGATGATGTGTTCAGCTGTGTTGCTTTTACGCCAAACATAACGTTTTGCATTGTTGCCAAAAAGTTCCATTTTGGTTTCATCTGACCAGAGCACCTTCTTCCACATGTTTGGTGTGTCTCCCAGGTGGCTTGTGGCAAACTTTAAACAACACTTTTTATGGATATCTTTAAGAAATGGCTTTCTTCTTGCCACTCTTCCATAAAGGCCAGATTTGTGCAATATACGACTGATTGTTGTCCTATGGACAGAGTCTCCCACCTCAGCTGTAGATCTCTGCAGTTCATCCAGAGTGATCATGGGCCTCTTGGCTGCATCGCTGATCAGTCTTCTCCTTGTATGAGCTGAAAGTTTAGAGGGACGGCCAGGTCTTGGTAGATTTGCAGTGGTCTGATACTCCTTCCATTTCAATATTATCGCTTGCACAGTGCTCCTTGGGATGTTTAAAGCTTGGGAAATCTTTTTGTATCCAAATCCGGCTTTAAACTTCTTCACAACAGTATCTCGGACCTGCCTGGTGTGTTCCTTGTTCTTCATGATGCTCTCTGCGCTTTTAACGGACCTCTGAGACTATCACAGTGCAGGTGCATTTATACGGAGACTTGATTACACACAGGTGGATTGTATTTATCATCATTAGTCATTTAGGTCAACATTGGATCATTCAGAGATCCTCACTGAATTGCTGCACTGAAAGTAAAGGGGCTGAATAATTTTGCACGCCCAATTTTTCAGTTTTTGATTTGTTAAAAAAGTTTAAATATCCAATAAATGTCGTTCCACTTCATGATTGTGTCCCACTTGTTGTTGATTCTTCACAAAAAAATACAGTTTTATATCTTTAAGTTTGAAGCCTGAAATGTGGCAAAAGGTCGCAAAGTTCAAGGGGGCCAAATACTTTCGCAAGGCACTGTATCACCCAACAGAGATGTGTGGTATATAGCATGCTGCTGCCTGATTACCGGGTAGTCATGTAACCAGTGACTAAGGTGCTAAACTACAGCCACTTTTGGCAGCTGTCACTCCTTAAAACTGCAGAAGTACTCCCCCTCTCTCCGGGGGCCGGATTAAAAAGGCATAAACCCCAGGGCTGTTATTCTGTATGTTCTCTTTCATTCTGTTTGATTTCATGACATGCCTATTCTTACTATAACAAATATATATATATATATATATGTGTGTTGTTGACTGTGATAAAGGCACAGGATCGTAGGCAGTGTGTGAGTTTCAAGTTTGGGGGAAGCTTATTTTCACTATAAAAATGCACTTTTTATTATTAATAAGCATTCGTAGCATCATTACATTTGCATACTGATGTAAGATAATGTGATGAGTAGATTGGATAGTCATAATTTAGGCTGATAATATAACCCAATCACTGTTGGCAAAAAAAAAGGTTTGACACATGGCTTGACAGTGTATAGTGTGGAGTAGGCCTAGGTTATAGGCCCGGGTTCCCCAACTTGTGGCCGGAAGGTGGTTTTATTTGGCCCCCCAAATTCTTAGAATTTGTTTTCTTTCCCCCCCCCCCTCCATTGTTGGACATAAGACTGTAAAAACACCCAGGAAATCGGCTCCAAGTAATTTTTTAGTTAAGGAATATGTTCCCATTTATTCCCACCATAATAGAGAGTCACGTGATCCTATACAAACGTAATCAGGGTTTGAAATGATTATTTTAGTATCATATCTGTTTGGGCTTCTTGTAGTCAATTTGCAGTCTACAAATGATTTGTATGTTCAGGCCCCCCGACCATCCGCTCCAGAAAAAACACCGTCCCTCAGCTGAATCTTGTTGATGATCCCTGCTATAGGCTACGTTTCTGCTATAGGCTATAGGCTACGTTTCTGCTATAGGCTATAGGCTACGTTTCTGCTATAGGCTATAGGCTACGTTTCTGCTATAGGCTATAGGCTACGTTTCTGCTATAGGCTATAGGCTACGTTTCTGCTATAGGCTATAGGCTACGTTTCTGCTATAGGCTATAGGCTACGTTTCTGCTATAGGCTACGTTTCTGCTATAGGCTATAGGCTACGTTTCTGCTATAGGCTATAGGCTACGTTTCTGCTATAGGCTATAGGCTACGTTTCTGCTATAGGCTACGTTTCTGCTATAGGCTACGTTTCTGCTATAGGCTATAGGCTACGTTTCTGCTATAGGCTATAGGCTACGTTTCTGCTATAGGCTATAGGCTACGTTTCTGCTATAGGCTATAGGCTACGTTTCTGCTATAGGCTATAGGCTACGTTTCTGCTATAGGCTACGTTTCTGCTATAGGCTACGTTTCTGCTATAGGCTATAGGCTACGTTTCTGCTATAGGCTATAGGCTACGTTTCTGCTATAGGCTATAGGCTACGTTTCTGCTATAGGCTATAGGCTACGTTTCTGCTATAGGCTATAGGCTACGTTTCTGCTATAGGCTACGTTTCTGCTATAGGCTATAGGCTACGTTTCTGCTATAGGCTACGTTTCTGCTATAGGCTATAGGCTACGTTTCTGCTATAGGCTATAGGCTACGTTTCTGCTATAGGCTATAGGCTACGTTTCTGCTATAGGCTATAGGCTACGTTTCTGCTATAGGCTATAGGGTACGTTTCTGCTATAGGCTATAGGCTACGTTTCTGCTATAGGCTACGTTTCTGCTATAGGCTACGTTTCTGCTATAGGCTACGTTTCTGCTATAGGCTATAGGCTACGTTTCTGCTATAGGCTATAGGCTACGTTTCTGCTATAGGCTACGTTTCTGCTATAGGCTATAGGCTACGTTTCTGCTATAGGCTACGTTTCTGCTATAGGCTACGTTTTGTGCTGTAAATGCTAACATCAGAGACATTGACTTGCATTGGTTTTGTGCTGTAAATGCTAACATCAGAGACATTGACTTACATTGGTTTTGTGCTGTAAATGCTAACATCAGAGACATTGGTTTTGTGCTGTAAATGCTAACATCAGAGACATTGGTTTTGTGCTGTAAATGCTAACATCAGAGACATTGACTTGCATTGTTTTTGTGCTGTAAATGCTAACATCAGAGACATTGGTTTTGTGCTGTAAATGCTAACATCAGAGACATTGACTTGCATTGTTTTTGTGCTGTAAATGCTAACATCAGAGACATTGTTTTTGTGCTGTAAATGCTAACATCAGAGACATTGACTTGCATTGGTTTTGTGCTGTAAATGCTAACATCAGAGACATTGACTTGCATTGGTTTTGTGCTGTAAATGCTAATACGATGGAGACAGTGACAAACTATCCATTTAAGGCCACATCCCAGGCCATTCATTGTGTAAATACCTTCATTATGCAAAACATTTTAATAAATGACTGAAAAAGATAAGCACCAAATAAGATCTGGAAGTGTTCATCTTTTCCTGTTGGTGTTGAGGCATACAGCTGTCTCTACACAACCAATGGGGTGGGTTTATCTGGGGAACAGCTGGCTCTACACAACCAATGGGGTGGGTTTATCTGGTGAACAGCTGGCTCTACACAACCAATGGGGTGGGTTTATCTGGTGAACAGCTGGCTCTACACAACCACTGGTGTGGGTGGGTTTATCTGGTGAAAAGCATGAGTTGGTGGAGGGGCCGACCTGACGGCCGGAACAGTTGGTGGAGGGGCCGACCTGACGGCCGGAACAGTTGGTGGAGGGGCCGACCTGACGGCTGGGAACAGTTGGTGGAGGGGCCGACCTGACGGCCGGAACAGTTGGTGGAGGGGCCGACCTGACGGCCGGAACAGTTGGTGGAGGGGCCGACCTGACGGCCGGGAACAGTTGGTGGAGGGGCCGACCTGACGGCCGGAACAGTTGGTGGAGGGGCCGACCTGACGGCTGGGAACAGTTGGTGGAGGGGCCGACCTGACGGCCGGAACAGTTGGTGGAGGGGCCGACCTGACGGCCGGAACAGTTGGTGGAGGGGCCGACCTGACGGCTGGGAACAGTTGGTGGAGGGGCCGACCTGACGGCCGGAACAGTTGGTGGAGGGGCCGACCTGACGGCCGGGAACAGTTGGTGGAGGGGCCGACCTGACGGCCGGAACAGTTGGTGGAGGGGCCGACCTGACGGCTGGGAACAGTTGGTGGAGGGGCCGACCTGACGGCCGGAACAGTTGGTGGAGGGGCCGACCTGACGGCCGGAACAGTTGGTGGAGGGGCCGACCTGACGGCCGGAACAGTTGGTGGAGGGGCCGACCTGACGGCCGGAACAGTTGGTGGAGGGGCCGACCTGACGGCTGGGAACAGTTGGTGGAGGGGCCGACCTGACGGCTGGGAACAGTTGGTGGAGGGGCCGACCTGACGGCCGGAACAGTTGGTGGAGGGGCCGACCTGACGGCCGGAACAGTTGGTGGAGGGGCCGACCTGACGGCTGGGAACAGTTGGTGGAGGGGCTGACCTGACGGCTGGGAACAGTTGGTGGAGGGGCCGTTCTGACGGCTGGGAACAGTTGGCGGAGGGGCCGACCTGACGGCTGGGAACAGTTGGCGGAGGGGCCGACCTGACGTCTGGGAACAGTTGGCGGAGGGGCCGACCTGACGTCTGGGAACAGTTGGCGGAGGGGCCGACCTGACGGCTGGGAACAGTTGGCGGAGGGGCCGACCTGGCGGCTGGGAACAGTTGGCGGAGGGGCCGACCTGACGGCTGGGAACAGTTGGCGGAGGGGCCGACCTGACGGCTGGGAACAGTTGGCGGAGGGGCCGACCTGACGGCTGGGAACAGTTGGCGGAGGGGCCGACCTGACGGCTGGGAACAGTTGGCGGAGGGGCCGACCTGACGGCTGGGAACAGTTGGCGGAGGGGCCGACCTGACGGCTGGGAACAGTTGGCGGAGGGGCCGACCTGACGGCTGGGAACAGTTGGCGGAGGGGCCGACCTGACGGCTGGGAACAGTTGGCGGAGGGGCCGACCTGACGGCTGGGAACAGTTGGCGGAGGGGCCGACCTGACGGCTGGGAATAGTTGGCGGAGGGGCCGACCTGACGGCTGGGAACAGTTGGCGGAGGGGCCGACCTGACGGCCGGGAACAGTTGGTGGAGGGGCCGACCTGACGGCCGGGAACAGTTGGTGGAGGGGCCGACCTGACGGCCGGGAACAGTTGGTGGAGGGGCCGACCTGACGGCTGGGAACAGTTGGTGGAGGGGCCGACCTGACGGCTGGGAACAGTTGGTGGAGGGGCCGACCTGACTGCTGGGAACAGTTGGTGGAGGGGCCGACCTGACGGCCGGGAACAGTTGGTGGAGGGGCCGACCTGACGGCCGGAACAGTTGGTGGAGGGGCCGACCTGACGGCCGGGAACAGTTGGTGGAGGGGCCGACCTGACGGCTGGGAACAGTTGGTGGAGGGGCCGACCTGACGGCCGGGAACAGTTGGTGGAGGGGCCGACCTGACGGCCTGAACAGTTGGTGGAGGGGCCGACCTGACGGCTGGGAACAGTTGGCGGAGGGGCCGACCTGACGGCTGGGAACAGTTGGTGGAGGGGCCGACCTGACGGCCGGAACAGTTGGTGGAGGGGCCGACCTGACGGCAGACAGTCTTCTCCTTGTATGAGCTGAAAGTTTAGAGGGACGGCCAGGTCTTGGTAGATTTGCAGTGGTCTGATACTCCTTCCATTTCAATATTATCGCTTGCACAGTGCTCCTTGGGATGTTTAAAGCTTGGGAAATCTTTTTGTATCCAAATCCGGCTTTAAACTTCTTCACAACAGTATCTCGGACCTGCCTGGTGTGTTCCTTGTTCTTCATGATGCTCTCTGCGCTTTTAACGGACCTCTGAGACTATCACAGTGCAGGTGCATTTATACGGAGACTTGATTACACACAGGTGGATTGTATTTATCATCATTAGTCATTTAGGTCAACATTGGATCATTCAGAGATCCTCACTGAATTGCTGCACTGAAAGTAAAGGGGCTGAATAATTTTGCACGCCCAATTTTTCAGTTTTTGATTTGTTAAAAAAGTTTAAATATCCAATAAATGTCGTTCCACTTCATGATTGTGTCCCACTTGTTGTTGATTCTTCACAAAAAAATACAGTTTTATATCTTTAAGTTTGAAGCCTGAAATGTGGCAAAAGGTCGCAAAGTTCAAGGGGGCCAAATACTTTCGCAAGGCACTGTATCACCCAACAGAGATGTGTGGTATATAGCATGCTGCTGCCTGATTACCGGGTAGTCATGTAACCAGTGACTAAGGTGCTAAACTACAGCCACTTTTGGCAGCTGTCACTCCTTAAAACTGCAGAAGTACTCCCCCTCTCTCCGGGGGCCGGATTAAAAAGGCATAAACCCCAGGGCTGTTATTCTGTATGTTCTCTTTCATTCTGTTTGATTTCATGACATGCCTATTTTTACTATAACATATATATATATATATGTGTGTTGTTGACTGTGATAAAGGCACAGGATCGTAGGCAGTGTGTGAGTTTCAAGTTTGGGGGAAGCTTATTTTCACTATAAAAATGCACTTTTTATTATTAATAAGCATTCGTAGCATCATTACATTTGCATACTGATGTAAGATAATGTGATGAGTAGATTGGATAGTCATAATTTAGGCTGATAATATAACCCAATCACTGTTGGCAAAAAAAAAGGTTTGACACATGGCTTGACAGTGTATAGTGTGGAGTAGGCCTAGGTTATAGGCCCGGGTTCCCCAACTTGTGGCCGGAAGGTGGTTTTATTTGGCCCCCCAAATTCTTAGAATTTGTTTTCTTTCCCCCCCCCCCTCCATTGTTGGACATAAGACTGTAAAAACACCCAGGAAATCGGCTCCAAGTAATTTTTTAGTTAAGGAATATGTTCCCATTTATTCCCACCATAATAGAGAGTCACGTGATCCTATACAAACGTAATCAGGGTTTGAAATGATTATTTTAGTATCATATCTGTTTGGGCTTCTTGTAGTCAATTTGCAGTCTACAAATGATTTGTATGTTCAGGCCCCCCGACCATCCGCTCCAGAAAAAACACCGTCCCTCAGCTGAATCTTGTTGATGATCCCTGCTATAGGCTACGTTTCTGCTATAGGCTATAGGCTACGTTTCTGCTATAGGCTATAGGCTACGTTTTTGCTATAGGCTATAGGCTACGTTTCTGCTATAGGCTATAGGCTACGTTTCTGCTATAGGCTATAGGCTACGTTTCTGCTATAGGCTATAGGCTACGTTTCTGCTATAGGCTATAGGCTACGTTTCTGCTATAGGCTATAGGCTACGTTTCTGCTATAGGCTACGTTTCTGCTATAGGCTATAGGCTACGTTTCTGCTATAGGCTATAGGCTACGTTTCTGCTATAGGCTATAGGCTACGTTTCTGCTATAGGCTACGTTTCTGCTATAGGCTACGTTTCTGCTATAGGCTATAGGCTACGTTTCTGCTATAGGCTATAGGCTACGTTTCTGCTATAGGCTATAGGCTACGTTTCTGCTATAGGCTATAGGCTACGTTTCTGCTATAGGCTATAGGCTACGTTTCTGCTATAGGCTACGTTTCTGCTATAGGCTATAGGCTACGTTTCTGCTATAGGCTATAGGCTACGTTTCTGCTATAGGCTATAGGCTACGTTTCTGCTATAGGCTATAGGCTACGTTTCTGCTATAGGCTATAGGCTACGTTTCTGCTATAGGCTACGTTTCTGCTATAGGCTATAGGCTACGTTTCTGCTATAGGCTACGTTTCTGCTATAGGCTATAGGCTACGTTTCTGCTATAGGCTATAGGCTACGTTTCTGCTATAGGCTATAGGCTACGTTTCTGCTATAGGCTATAGGGTACGTTTCTGCTATAGGCTATAGGCTACGTTTCTGCTATAGGCTACGTTTCTGCTATAGGCTACGTTTCTGCTATAGGCTACGTTTCTGCTATAGGCTACGTTTCTGCTATAGGCTATAGGCTACGTTTCTGCTATAGGCTATAGGCTACGTTTCTGCTATAGGCTACGTTTCTGCTATAGGCTATAGGCTACGTTTCTGCTATAGGCTACGTTTCTGCTATAGGCTATAGGCTACGTTTTGTGCTGTAAATGCTAACATCAGAGACATTGACTTGCATTGGTTTTGTGCTGTAAATGCTAACATCAGAGACATTGACTTACATTGGTTTTGTGCTGTAAATGCTAACATCAGAGACATTGGTTTTGTGCTGTAAATGCTAACATCAGAGACATTGGTTTTGTGCTGTAAATGCTAACATCAGAGACATTGACTTGCATTGGTTTTGTGCTGTAAATGCTAACATCAGAGACATTGGTTTTGTGCTGTAAATGCTAACATCAGAGACATTGGTTTTGTGCTGTAAATGCTAACATCAGAGACATTGACTTGCATTGTTTTTGTGCTGTAAATGCTAACATCAGAGACATTGGTTTTGTGCTGTAAATGCTAACATCAGAGAC
>NC_143039.1:7000000-7065000 GCF_057628025.1 Oncorhynchus mykiss | reverse complement strand
GGATCTGGGCTTTTTCCTGAGTATAAAGGGTGGATTTAGAATCTGGGCTTTTCCTGAGTATAAAGGGTGGATTTAGGATCTGGGCTTTTTCCTGAGTGTAAAGGGTGGATTTAGGATCTGGGCTTTTCCTGAGTATAAAGGGTGGATCTGGGCTTTTCCTGAGTATAAAGGGTGGATTTAGGATCTGGGCTTTTCCTGAGTATAAAGGGTGGATTTAGAATCTGGGCTTTTCCTGAGTATAAAGGGTGGATTTAGGATCTGGGCTTTTCCTGAGTATAAAGAGTGGATTTAGGATCTGGGCTTTTTCCTGAGTATAAAGGGTGGATTTAGAATCTGGGCTTTTCCTGAGTATAAAGGGTGGATTTAGGATCTGGGCTTTTTCCTGAGTGTAAAGGGTGGATTTAGGATCTGGGCTTTTCCTGAGTATAAAGGGTGGATTTAGGATCTGGGCTTTTTCCTGAGTATAAAGGGTGGATTTAGAATCTGGGCTTTTCCTGAGTATAAAGGGTGGATTTAGGATCTGGGCTTTTCCTGAGTATAAAGGGTGGATTTAGGATCTGGGCTTTTCCTGAGTATAAAGGGTGGATTTAGGATCTGGGCTTTTTCCTGAGTGTAAAGGGTGGATTTAGGATCTGGACTTTTCCTGAGTGTAAAGGGTGGATTTAGGATCTGGGCTTTTCCTGAGTATAAAGGGTGGATTTAGGATCTGGGCTTTTTCCTGAGTGTAAAGGGTGGATTTAGGATCTGGGCCAATTCATTGGAAGGTGAATGAATGATGGATGATAGTTCTAACATCCACCTCCCTTATAAAGGAATGTCTCGAGGTGTTCGATAAGTCTGTTGACTCTGTATCGCTGTCTGTGTACATCCATAGATGTACCTAGCTGTTCACCGTGATTATGGACAGAGTGCTGACTCACCCAATCTGTGGTCATGTCCCTGTGGTGTTAGCCCTGGGGGGGGGGGGAGCTGTATTAGTGACCTGGGCTGCTGGCTAAGCCCCTCTTACAGTTACCACCTTAACCAGTAACATCTGAAGGACAGGGTGAGGTGAGGGCGGGGAGTCACTCTGTCTGAGCTCTAAACCTGTCCTAGTGTGAGTCACTCTGTCTGAGCTCTGATGCGTTGGGCTAATATCAGATTATTCATCGTTTCTGTGTGGAGACTGGCGTTGAATGTTTTCTTTGGAAGTGGCTCAAGCTATAAAGTCATTATTTATTTAACCTTTATTTAACTAGGCAAGTCAGTTAAGAACAAATTCTTATTTTCAATGACGGCCCTAGGAACAGTGGGGTTAACTGCCTGTTCAGGGGCAGAACGACAGATGTTGTACCTTGTCAGCTCGGGGGATTTGATCTTGCAACCTTTCGGTTACTGGCCCAATGCTCTAAACACTAGGCTACCTGCCTCCTCTACACTCTAACCACTAGGCTACCTGCCGCCCCTACACTCTAACCACTAGGCTACCTGCCTCCTCTACACTCTAACCACTAGGCTACCTGCCGCCCCTACACTCTAACCACTAGGATACCTGCCTCCCCTACACTCTAACCACTAGGCTACCTGCCTCCTCTACACTCTAACCACTAGGCTACCTGCCGCCCCTACACTCTCACCACTAGGCTACCAGCCGCCTCTACACTCTAACCACTAGGCTACCTGCCACCTCTACACTCTAACCACTAGGCTACCTGCCTCCTCTACACTCTAACCACTAGGCTACCTGCCGTCCCTACACTCTAACCACTAGGCTACCTACCACCTCTACACTCTAACCACTAGGCTACCTGCCTCCTCTACACTCTAACCACTAGACTACCTACCTCCTCTACACTCTAACCACTAGGCTACCTGCCTCCTCTACACTCTAACCACTAGGCTACCTGCCTCCTCTACACTCTAACCACTAGGCTACCTGCCTCCTCTACACTCTAACCACTAGGCTACCTGCCTCCTCTACACTCTAACCACTAGGCTACCTGCCTCCTCTACACTCTAACCACTAGGCTACCTGCCTTCTCTACACTCTAACCACTAGGCTACCTGCCTCCTCTACACTCTAACCACTAGACTACCTGCCTCCTCTACACTCTAACCACTAGGCTACCTGCCTCCTCTACACTCTAACCACTAGACTACCTGCCTCCCCGAATAGAGAGCAATATGTCTTGCTCTCTATCTTTTATGGAAGGGACACATGACATGTTGTAGACTACCCCCCCCCATGTGAATATTGCCCTATCATTTTCCCTGCATGTCCTTTTCCTACCACACCTCCATTTGAGTCTCTGTGTCATCTCTCTAGTAATCCAGCTTCTCTGTGGTGTTTTTAGGAAAATAACACTGGTGATGGTTGGACTTGACAACGCTGGGAAGACTGCTACAGTACGCGGGATCCAGGGAGGTGAGTGGGTCGTCTTGCCTTGAATCACTCACTTCTATTCTACTCGATTATAAATGTAAGATGTTTTTTTGGGGGGCTCGTTCTCTTCGTCGCTGAGTGTGTGTGTGTTGTGTTCCATCACAGAGAGCCCAGAGGACGTGGCCCCTACGGTAGGGTTCTCCAAGGTGGATCTGAAGCAGGGGAAGTTTGAGGTCACCATCTTTGACCTGGGCGGAGGGAAGAAGATCAGGTCTTTATACTCGTTGTCTTTCTGACACTCAACACCTGCACTGTCTGCCCTGATTCTGCTGATAGGACTATTTTAAACAAAGGTCTACTTGCAGTGGCTGTGATATGTGGCCCCCCCCCCTAATAAACGTATAGTTGAATGCACTTCCTGTAAGTGGCTCTGGATAAGAGTCTGCTAAATGACTCCAATGTGATCAGGGGCATCTGGAAGAACTACTACAGCGAGTCGTATGGGGTGGTGTTCGTGGTGGACTCCAGTGATGTTCAGAGGATCCAGGAGACCAGGGACACCATGGCTGAGGTCCTCCGACACCCTCGCATCTCTGGGAAACCTGTCCTAGTGTGAGTCACTCTGTCTGAGCTCTAAACCTGGCCTAGTGTGAGTTACTGACTGTCTGAGCTCTAAACCTGGCCTAGTGTGAGTTACTGTTTGAGCTCTAAACCTGGCCTAGTGTGAGTTACTGTCTGTCTGAGCTCTAAACCTGGCCTAGTGTGAGTCACTCTGTCTGAGCTCTAAACCTGGCCTAGTGTGAGTCACTCTGTCTGAGCTCTAAACCTGGCCTAGTGTGAGTCACTCTGTCTGAGCTCTAAACCTGGCCTAGTGTGAGTCACTCTGTCTGAGCTCTAAACCTGGCCTAGTGTGAGTTACTGTCTGAGCTTTAAACCTGGCCTAGTGTGAGTCACTCTGTCTGAGCTCTAAACCTGGCCTAGTGTGAGTCACTCTGTCTGAGCTCTAAACCTGGCCTAGTGTGAGTCACTCTGTCTGAGCTCTAAACCTGGCCTAGTGTGAGTCACTCTGTCTGAGCTCTAAACCTGGCCTAGTGTGAGTCACTCTGTCTGAGCTCTAAACCTGGCCTAGTGTGAGTCACTCTGTCTGAGCTCTAAACCTGGCCTAGTGTGAGTTACTGTCTGTCTGAGCTCTAAACCTGGCCTAGTGTGAGTCACTCTGTCTGAGCTCTAAACCTGGCCTAGTGTGAGTCACTCTGTCTGAGCTCTAAACCTGGCCTAGTGTGAGTCACTCTGTCTGAGCTCTAAACCTGGCCTAGTGTGAGTCACTCTGTCTGAGCTTTAAACCTGGCCTAGTGTGAGTCACTCTGTCTGAGCTCTAAACCTGTCCTAGTGTGAGTTACTGTCTGTCTGAGCTCTAAACCTGGCCTAGTGTGAGTCACTCTGTCTGAGCTCTAAACCTGGCCTAGTGTGAGTCACTCTGTCTGAGCTCTAAACCTGGCCTAGTGTGAGTTACTGTCTGTCTGAGCTCTAAACCTGGCCTAGTGTGAGTCACTCTGTCTGAGCTCTAAACCTGGCCTAGTGTGAGTCACTCTGTCTGAGCTCTAAACCTGGCCTAGTGTGAGTTACTGTCTGTCTGAGCTCTAAACCTGGCCTAGTGTGAGTCACTCTGTCTGAGCTCTAAACCTGGCCTAGTTTGAGTCACTCTGTCTGAGCTCTAAACCTGTCTGTCTGTCTGTCTGTCTGCCTACCCGTCTGCCCGTCTGACTGTCTGCCCGTCTGTCTGTCTGCCCGTCTGTCTGTCTGCCCGTCTGTCTGTCTGCCCGTCTGTCTGTCTGTCTGCCCGCCCGTCTGTCTGTCTGTCTGTCTGTCTGTCTGTCTGTCTGTCTGCCCGCCCGTCTGTCTGTCTGTCTGTCTGTCTGCCCGCCCGTCTGTCTGTCTGTCTGTCTGTCTGTCTGCCCGCCCGTCTGTCTGTCTGTCTGTCTGTCTGTCTGTCTGTCTGTCTGCCCGTCTGTCTGCCCGTCTGTCTGCCCGTCTGTCTGTCTTTAAAGTAGCGTATTATATTCTGCCCAACATATTGAGAAAAGGGAATCCATGTTAGCAGGAATCCAACTATATTTCCAGTTCCCTGACTGGCTGCATTAGATCATGAAGTGTCTTCTTCCTACACCATATGTTTCTGTCACACACGCACGCACGCACACACACACACACACACACACACACACACAGAGAGACATACACACACACACACACACACACAGAGAGACATACACACACACACACAGAGAGACATACACACACACACATCCTCATCCTCCTGGAGAACTCAACTTCATTTCTATAAAAAAATATATATATTTCCCCTTACCGGAACCCCTAACCTCGTACCCTAATTCTAAGCCTAATTCTAACCCTGAATCTCTAAGCTTAAAATAGCCTCTGTCCTCATTGGGACGAGGGAGAATTTCCCTTGTTCTACTATCCTTGTAGTGGGCTTTCTGAGATTGTAGATCCCCACAAGGATAGAAGAACCAACACACAGACACACACACACACCACCCCACCACTTGCTGTCTGACACCTGTTTCTGACATATCCCTGTCGGCTCCACAGATTGGCTAACAAGCAGGATCGGGACGGGGCATTGGCTGAGGCAGACATCATCGAGAACCTGTCACTGGAGAAGCTAGTGAACGAGAACAAGTGTCTCTGTCAGATCGTGAGTGATGCTGTGGTTTATCTTTCAATACTTCACCTGCAGTAACTACAGTACTGTGGCTATGAGACTGTACCTTGTTATACTACAGTACTGTGGCTATGAGGCTGTACCTTGTTATACTACAGTACTGTGGCTATGAGACTGTACCTTGTTATACTGCAGTACTGTGGCTATGAGGCTGTACCTTGTTATACTACAGTACTGTGGCTATGAGGCTGTACCTTGTTATACTACAGTACTGTGGCTATGAGGCTGTACCTTGTTATACTACAGTACTGTGGCTATGAGGCTGTACCTTGTTATACTACAGTACTGTGGCTATGAGGCTGTACCTTGTTATACTACAGTACTGTGGCTATGAGGCTGTACCTTGTTATACTACAGTACTGTGGCTATGAGACTGTACCTTGTTATACTACAGTACTGTGGCTATGAGACTGTACCTTGTTATACTACAGTACTGTGGCTATGAGGCTGTACCTTGTTATACTACAGTACTGTGGCTATGAGACTGTACCTTGTTATACTGTGGCTATGAGGCTGTACCTTGTTATACTACAGTACTGTGGCTATGAGGCTGTACCTTGTTATACTACAGTACTGTGGCTATGAGACTGTACCTTGTTATACTGTGGCTATGAGGCTGTACCTTGTTATACTACAGTACTGTGGCTATGAGGCTGTACCTTGTTATACTGCAGTACTGTGGCTATGAGACTGTACCTTGTTATACTACAGTACTGTGGCTATGAGACTGTACCTTGTTATACTGCAGTACTGTGGCTATGAGACTGTACCTTGTTATACTACAGTACTGTGGCTATGAGGCTGTACCTTATTATACTACAGTACTGTGGCTATGAGACTGTACCTTGTTATACTACAGTACTGTGGCTATGAGACTGTACCTTGTTATACTGTGGCTATGAGACTGTACCTTGTTATACTACAGTACTGTGGCTATGAGGCTGTACATTATTATACTGCAGTACTGTGGCTATGAGACTGTACCTTATTATACTACAGTACTGTGGCTATGAGACTGTACCTTGTTATACTGCAGTACTGTGGCTATGAGACTGTACCTTGTTATACTACAGTACTGTGGCTATGAGGCTGTACCTTATTATACTACAGTACTGTGGCTATGAGACTGTACCTTGTTATACTACAGTACTGTGGCTATGAGACTGTACATTATTATACTACAGTACTGTGGCTATGAGGCTGTACCTTGTTATACTACAGTACTGTGGCTATGAGGCTGTACCTTGTTATACTACAGTACTGTGGCTATGAGGCTGTACCTTGTTATACTGTGGCTATGAGGCTGTACCTTGTTATACTGCAGTACTGTGGCTATGAGACTGTACCTTGTTATACTACAGTACTGTGGCTATGAGGCTGTACCTTGTTATACTGTGGCTATGAGGCTGTACCTTGTTATACTACAGTACTGTGGCTATGAGACTGTACCTTGTTATACTACAGTACTGTGGCTATGAGACTGTACATTATTATACTACAGTACTGTGGCTATGAGGCTGTACCTTGTTATACTACAGTACTGTGGCTATGAGACTGTACCTTGTTATACTGCAGTACTGTGGCTATGAGACTGTACCTTGTTATACTACAGTACTGTGGCTATGAGACTGTACCTTGTTATACTACAGTACTGTGGCTATGAGGCTGTACCTTGTTATACTACAGTACTGTGGCTATGAGACTGTACCTTGTTATACTACAGTACTGTGGCTATGAGACTGTACCTTGTTATACTGCAGTACTGTGGCTATGAGACTGTACCTTGTTATACTGCAGTACTGTGGCTATGAGACTGTACCTTGTTATACTACAGTACTGTGGCTATGAGGCTGTACCTTATTATACTACAGTACTGTGGCTATGAGACTGTACCTTGTTATACTACAGTACTGTGGCTATGAGACTGTACATTATTATACTACAGTACTGTGGCTATGAGGCTGTACCTTGTTATACTACAGTACTGTGGCTATGAGGCTGTACCTTGTTATACTACAGTACTGTGGCTATGAGACTGTACATTATTATACTACAGTACTGTGGCTATGAGGCTGTACCTTGTTATACTACAGTACTGTGGCTATGAGACTGTACCTTGTTATACTGCAGTACTGTGGCTATGAGACTGTACCTTGTTATACTACAGTACTGTGGCTATGAGACTGTACCTTGTTATACTACAGTACTGTGGCTATGAGGCTGTACCTTGTTATACTACAGTACTGTGGCTATGAGGCTGTACCTTCTTATACTACAGTACTGTGGCTATGAGACTGTACCTTGTTATACTGCAGTACTGTGGCTATGAGACTGTACCTTGTTATACTGCAGTACTGTGGCTATGAGGCTGTACCTTGTTATACTGTGGCTATGAGACTGTACCTTGTTATACTGTGGCTATGAGACTGTACCTTGTTATACTGCAGTACTGTGGCTATGAGACTGTACATTATTATACTGCAGTACTGTGGCTATGAGGCTGTACCTTGTTATACTGCAGTACTGTGGCTATGAGGCTGTACCTTGTTATATTGCAGTACTGTGGCTATGAGGCTGTACCTTGTTATACTGCAGTACTGTGGCTATGAGGCTGTACCTTGTTATACTGCAGTACTGTGGCTTTGAGGCTGTACCTTGTTATACTACAGTACTGTGGCTATGAGGCTGTACCTTGTTATACTGTGGCTATGAGGCTGTACCTTGTTATACTACAGTACTGTGGCTATGAGGCTGTACCTTGTTATACTGCAGTACTGTGGCTATGAGGCTGTACCTTGTTATACTACAGTACTGTGGCTATGAGGCTGTACCTTGTTATACTGCAGTACTGTGGCTATGAGGCTGTACCTTGTTATACTACAGTACTGTGGCTATGAGGCTGTACCTTGTTATACTGCAGTACTGTGGCTATGAGGCTGTACCTTGTTATACTACAGTACAGTGGCTATGAGGCTGTACCTTGTTATACTGCAGTACTGTGGCTATGAGGCTGTACCTTGTTATACTACAGTACTGTGGCTATGAGGCTGTACCTTGTTATACTGCAGTACTGTGGCTATGAGACTGTACCTTGTTATACTACAGTACTGTGGCTATGAGGCTGTACCTTGTTATACTGTGGCTATGAGGCTGTACCTTGTTATACTGTGGCTATGAGGCTGTACCTTGTTATACTGCAGTACTGTGGCTATGAGACTGTACCTTGTTATACTGCAGTACTGTGGCTATGAGGCTGTACCTTGTTATACTACAGTACTGTGGCTATGAGGCTGTACCTTGTTATACTGCAGTACTGTGGCTATGAGACTGTACCTTGTTATACTACAGTACTGTGGCTATGAGGCTGTACCTTGTTATACTGCAGTACTGTGGCTATGAGACTGTACCTTGTTATACTACAGTACTGTGGCTATGAGGCTGTACCTTGTTATACTACAGTACTGTGGCTATGAGGCTGTACCTTGTTATACTGCAGTACTGTGGCTATGAGGCTGTACCTTGTTATACTACAGTACTGTGGCTATGAGGCTGTACCTTGTTATACTGCAGTACTGTGGCTATGAGACTGTACCTTGTTATACTACAGTACTGTGGCTATGAGGCTGTACCTTGTTATACTGTGGCTATGAGGCTGTACCTTGTTATACTACAGTACTGTGGCTATGAGACTGTACCTTGTTATACTACAGTACTGTGGCTATGAGACTGTACCTTGTTATACTGTGGCTTTGAGGCTGTACCTTGTTATACTGTGGCTATGAGGCTGTACCTTGTTATACTACAGTACTGTGGCTATGAGACTGTACCTTGTTATACTACAGTACTGTGGCTATGAGACTGTACCTTGTTATACTGCAGTACTGTGGCTATGAGACTGTACCTTGTTATACTACAGTACTGTGGCTATGAGACTGTACCTTGTTATACTACAGTACTGTGGCTATGAGGCTGTACCTTGTTATACTACAGTACTGTGGCTATGAGACTGTACCTTGTTATACTACAGTACTGTGGCTATGAGACTGTACCTTGTTATACTGCAGTACTGTGGCTATGAGACTGTACCTTGTTATACTGCAGTACTGTGGCTATGAGACTGTACCTTGTTATACTACAGTACTGTGGCTATGAGGCTGTACCTTATTATACTACAGTACTGTGGCTATGAGACTGTACCTTGTTATACTACAGTACTGTGGCTATGAGACTGTACATTATTATACTACAGTACTGTGGCTATGAGGCTGTACCTTGTTATACTACAGTACTGTGGCTATGAGGCTGTACCTTGTTATACTACAGTACTGTGGCTATGAGACTGTACATTATTATACTACAGTACTGTGGCTATGAGGCTGTACCTTGTTATACTACAGTACTGTGGCTATGAGACTGTACCTTGTTATACTGCAGTACTGTGGCTATGAGACTGTACCTTGTTATACTACAGTACTGTGGCTATGAGACTGTACCTTGTTATACTACAGTACTGTGGCTATGAGGCTGTACCTTGTTATACTACAGTACTGTGGCTATGAGGCTGTACCTTCTTATACTACAGTACTGTGGCTATGAGACTGTACCTTGTTATACTGCAGTACTGTGGCTATGAGACTGTACCTTGTTATACTGCAGTACTGTGGCTATGAGGCTGTACCTTGTTATACTGTGGCTATGAGACTGTACCTTGTTATACTGTGGCTATGAGACTGTACCTTGTTATACTGCAGTACTGTGGCTATGAGACTGTACATTATTATACTGCAGTACTGTGGCTATGAGGCTGTACCTTGTTATACTGCAGTACTGTGGCTATGAGGCTGTACCTTGTTATATTGCAGTACTGTGGCTATGAGGCTGTACCTTGTTATACTGCAGTACTGTGGCTATGAGGCTGTACCTTGTTATACTACAGTACTGTGGCTATGAGACTGTACCTTGTTATACTGTGGCTTTGAGGCTGTACCTTGTTATACTGTGGCTATGAGGCTGTACCTTGTTATACTACAGTACTGTGGCTATGAGACTGTACCTTGTTATACTACAGTACTGTGGCTATGAGACTGTACCTTGTTATACTGCAGTACTGTGGCTATGAGACTGTACCTTGTTATACTACAGTACTGTGGCTATGAGACTGTACCTTGTTATACTACAGTACTGTGGCTATGAGGCTGTACCTTGTTATACTACAGTACTGTGGCTATGAGACTGTACCTTGTTATACTACAGTACTGTGGCTATGAGACTGTACCTTGTTATACTGCAGTACTGTGGCTATGAGACTGTACCTTGTTATACTGCAGTACTGTGGCTATGAGACTGTACCTTGTTATACTACAGTACTGTGGCTATGAGGCTGTACCTTATTATACTACAGTACTGTGGCTATGAGACTGTACCTTGTTATACTACAGTACTGTGGCTATGAGACTGTACATTATTATACTACAGTACTGTGGCTATGAGGCTGTACCTTGTTATACTACAGTACTGTGGCTATGAGGCTGTACCTTGTTATACTACAGTACTGTGGCTATGAGACTGTACATTATTATACTACAGTACTGTGGCTATGAGGCTGTACCTTGTTATACTACAGTACTGTGGCTATGAGACTGTACCTTGTTATACTGCAGTACTGTGGCTATGAGACTGTACCTTGTTATACTACAGTACTGTGGCTATGAGACTGTACCTTGTTATACTACAGTACTGTGGCTATGAGGCTGTACCTTGTTATACTACAGTACTGTGGCTATGAGGCTGTACCTTCTTATACTACAGTACTGTGGCTATGAGACTGTACCTTGTTATACTGCAGTACTGTGGCTATGAGACTGTACCTTGTTATACTGCAGTACTGTGGCTATGAGGCTGTACCTTGTTATACTGTGGCTATGAGACTGTACCTTGTTATACTGTGGCTATGAGACTGTACCTTGTTATACTGCAGTACTGTGGCTATGAGACTGTACATTATTATACTGCAGTACTGTGGCTATGAGGCTGTACCTTGTTATACTGCAGTACTGTGGCTATGAGGCTGTACCTTGTTATATTGCAGTACTGTGGCTATGAGGCTGTACCTTGTTATACTGCAGTACTGTGGCTATGAGGCTGTACCTTGTTATACTGCAGTACTGTGGCTTTGAGGCTGTACCTTGTTATACTACAGTACTGTGGCTATGAGGCTGTACCTTGTTATACTGTGGCTATGAGGCTGTACCTTGTTATACTACAGTACTGTGGCTATGAGGCTGTACCTTGTTATACTGCAGTACTGTGGTATGAGGCTGTACCTTGTTATACTACAGTACTGTGGCTATGAGGCTGTACCTTGTTATACTGCAGTACTGTGGCTATGAGGCTGTACCTTGTTATACTACAGTACTGTGGCTATGAGGCTGTACCTTGTTATACTGCAGTACTGTGGCTATGAGGCTGTACCTTGTTATACTACAGTACAGTGGCTATGAGGCTGT
Source organism: Oncorhynchus mykiss (assembly GCF_057628025.1). NCBI lineage: Eukaryota > Metazoa > Chordata > Actinopteri > Salmoniformes > Salmonidae > Oncorhynchus > Oncorhynchus mykiss. Next base: position 7,053,386 of record NC_143039.1, on the reverse strand, counting down.
ACCTTGTTATACTGCAGTACTGTGGCTATGAGGCTGTACCTTGTTATACTACAGTACTGTGGCTATGAGGCTGTACCTTGTTATACTGCAGTACTGTGGCTATGAGACTGTACCTTGTTATACTACAGTACTGTGGCTATGAGGCTGTACCTTGTTATACTGTGGCTATGAGGCTGTACCTTGTTATACTGTGGCTATGAGGCTGTACCTTGTTATACTGCAGTACTGTGGCTATGAGACTGTACCTTGTTATACTGCAGTACTGTGGCTATGAGGCTGTACCTTGTTATACTACAGTACTGTGGCTATGAGGCTGTACCTTGTTATACTGCAGTACTGTGGCTATGAGACTGTACCTTGTTATACTACAGTACTGTGGCTATGAGGCTGTACCTTGTTATACTGCAGTACTGTGGCTATGAGACTGTACCTTGTTATACTACAGTACTGTGGCTATGAGGCTGTACCTTGTTATACTACAGTACTGTGGCTATGAGGCTGTACCTTGTTATACTGCAGTACTGTGGCTATGAGGCTGTACCTTGTTATACTACAGTACTGTGGCTATGAGGCTGTACCTTGTTATACTGCAGTACTGTGGCTATGAGACTGTACCTTGTTATACTACAGTACTGTGGCTATGAGGCTGTACCTTGTTATACTGTGGCTATGAGGCTGTACCTTGTTATACTACAGTACTGTGGCTATGAGACTGTACCTTGTTATACTACAGTACTGTGGCTATGAGACTGTACCTTGTTATACTGTGGCTTTGAGGCTGTACCTTGTTATACTGTGGCTATGAGGCTGTACCTTGTTATACTACAGTACTGTGGCTATGAGACTGTACCTTGTTATACTGTGGCTATGAGACTGTACGTTGTTATACTACAGTACTGTGGCTATGAGACTGTACCTTGTTATACTGCAGTACTGTGGCTATGAGACTGTACCTTGTTATACTGTGGCTATGAGACTGTACCTTGTTATACTACAGTACTGTGGCTATGAGACTGTACCTTATTATACTGCAGTACTGTGGCTATGAGACTGTACATTATTATACTACAGTACTGTGGCTATGAGGCTGTACATTATTATACTACAGTACTGTGGCTATGAGACTGTACCTTGTTATACTGCAGTACTGTGGCTTTGAGACTGTACCTTGTTATACTACAGTACTGTGGCTATGAGACTGTACATTATTATACTACAGTACTGTGGCTATGAGGATGTACATTATTATACTACAGTACTGTGGCTATGAGACTGTACCTTGTTATACTGCAGTACTGTGGCTATGAGACTGTACCTTGTTATACTACAGTACTGTGGCTATGAGACTGTACCTTGTTATACTACAGTACTGTGGCTAAAAGGCTGTACCTTGTTATACTGCAGTACTGTGGCTATGAGACTGTACCTTGTTATACTACAGTACTGTGGCCATGAGACTGTACCTTGTTATACTGTGGCTATGAGGCTGTACCTTGTTATACTACAGTACTGTGGCTATGAGGCTGTACCTTGTTATACTGCAGTACTGTGGCTATGAGGCTGTACCTTGTTATACTGCAGTACTGTGGCTATGAGGCTGTACCTTGTTATACTACAGTACTGTGGCTATGAGACTGTACCTTGTTATACTGCAGTACTGTGGCTATGAGGCTGTACCTTGTTATACTACAGTACTGTGGCTATGAGACTGTACCTTGTTATACTACAGTACTGTGGCTATGAGGCTGTACCTTGTTATACTACAGTACTGTGGCTATGAGACTGTACCTTGTTATACTGCAGTACTGTGGCTATGAGACTGTACCTTGTTATACTACAGTACTGTGGCTATGAGGCTGTACCTTGTTATACTACAGTACTGTGGCTATGAGGCTGTACCTTGTTATACTACAGTACTGTGGCTATGAGACTGTACCTTGTTATACTACAGTACTGTGGCTATGAGACTGTACCTTGTTATACTACAGTACTGTGGCTATGAGACTGTACCTTGTTATACTGTGGCTATGAGACTGTACCTTGTTATACTACAGTACTGTGGCTATGAGACTGTACCTTGTTATACTGTGGCTATGAGACTGTACCTTGTTATACTACAGTACTGTGGCTATGAGGCTGTACCTTGTTATACTACAGTACTGTGGCTATGAGACTGTACCTTGTTATACTACAGTACTGTGGCTATGAGGCTGTACCTTGTTATACTGCAGTACTGTGGCTATGAGGCTGTACCTTGTTATACTACAGTACTGTGGCTATGAGACTGTACCTTGTTATACTACAGTACTGTGGCTATGAGGCTGTACCTTGTTATACTACAGTACTGTGGCTATGAGACTGTACATTATTATACTGCAGTACTGTGGCTATGAGGCTGTACCTTGTTATACTGCAGTACTGTGGCTATGAGGCTGTACCTTGTTATACTGCAGTACTGTGGCTATGAGACTGTACCTTGTTATACTACAGTACTGTGGCTATGAGGCTGTACCTTGTTATACTACAGTACTGTGGCTATGAGACTGTACCTTGTTATACTGCAGTACTGTGTTTATGAGACTGTACCTTGTTATACTACAGTACTGTGGCTATGAGACTGTACCTTGTTATACTACAGTACTGTGGCTATGAGGCTGTACCTTGTTATACTACAGTACTGTGGCTATGAGACTGTACATTATTATACTGCAGTACTGTGGCTATGAGACTGTACCTTGTTATACTGCAGTACTGTGGCTATGAGACTGTACCTTGTTATACTGTGGCTATGAGACTGTACCTTGTTATACTACAGTACTGTGGCTATGAGGCTGTACCTTGTTATACTACAGTACTGTGGCTATGAGACTGTACCTTGTTATACTGCAGTACTGTGGCTATGAGACTGTACCTTGTTATACTGCAGTACTGTGGCTATGAGACTGTACCTTGTTATACTACAGTACTGTGGCTATGAGGCTGTACCTTGTTATACTGCAGTACTGTGGCTATGAGGCTGTACCTTGTTATACTACAGTACTGTGGCTATGAGACTGTACATTATTGCAGCTGGTCAGGATTGTGTGTTCTTCATACATTCTATTAGCAAAGAGTTCCTCCTGGTTTCAACAATGATCCCCCCCCCTTTATTGTTCTCTCTCTTGGGAGAATAGCTGTCTATAAAATACATGAGTTAAGAAATCAAATGTTGTGTGACCTGTAAATCCTCTCTGTCTCTCTACCCGTCTGACTTCCTGTGTGTTGTCAGGAGCCGTGTTCTGCTGTTCTGGGCTACGGTAAGAAGGGAGACAAGTCCATCAGGAACGGACTCAACTGGCTGCTGAACAACATCGCTAAAGACTACGAAGCCATCTCTGAACGCGTCCGGAAGGACACGGCCGAACAGAGGGCTCAGGAGGAACAGGAGAAGAGAGAGAGACAGGAGAGAGTACGGAGGATACGGGAGGAGAGGTGAGGAGGGGGAGAGGAGGAGAGGGTGAGGAGGAGGAGAGGAGAGGAGGAGGAGAGAGGTGAGGAGGAGGAGGAGAGAGTAGGAGGAGGGGGAGAGGAGAGAGTACGAAGGGCACGGCCGAACAGAGGGCTCAGGAGGAACAGGAGAAGAGAGAGAGACAGGAGAGAGTACGGAGGATACGGGAGGAGAGGTGAGGAGGAGAGAGGAGTGGAAGATGAGAGAGAGGAGGAGGAGGGGGAGAGGAGAGAGTACGAAGGACACGGCCGAACAGAGGGCTCAGGAGGAACAGGAGAAGAGAGAGAGACAGGAGAGAGTACGGAGGATACGGGAGGAGAGGTGAGGAGGAGGAGGAGAGGAGAGGAGGAGGAGAGAGGTGAGGAGGAGAGAGGGGAGGAGGAGAGAGGAGAGGTGAGGAGGAGGAAGAGAGGAGAGAGTACGGAGGATACGGGAGGAGAGGTGAGGAGGAGGAGGAGAGGAGGAGAGGGAGAGAGGAGGTGAGGAGGAGGAGAGGTGAGGAGGAGGAAGAGAGGGAGGAGAGGTGAGGAGAGGGAGAGGAGGAGAGTGTGGAGAGGAGGAGAGGTGAGGAGGAGAGAGGAGAGGTGAGGAGGAGGAAGAGAGAGGAGAGTGTGGAGAGGAGGAGGAGAGAGTACAGAGGATACGGGAGGAGAGGTGAGGAGGAGGAGAGGAACTTTACTGTGCCCGTGGGGGCACTGTGTAGCAGTATCATGTACATGTTTAAAATGGAGGTTAAGAAACAGAGCGACAATACAGTAGACAATAGGATAGATATCACACCTTAGTGAAGGGGACAATACAGTAGACAATAGGAGAGATATCACACCTTAGTGAAGGGGACAATACAGTAGACAATAGGAGAGATATCACACCTTAGTGAAGGGGACAATACAGTAGACAACAGGAGAGATATCACACCTTAGTGAAGGGGACAATACAGTAGACAATAGGAGAGATATCACACCTTAGTGAAGGGGACAATACAGTAGACAATAGGAGAGATATCACACCTTAGTGAAGGGGACAATACAGTAGACAATAGGAGAGATATCACACCTTAGTGAAGGGGACAATACAGTAGACAATAGGAGAGATATCACACCTTAGTGAAGGGGACAATACAGTAGACAATAGGAGAGATATCACACCTTAGTGAAGGGGACAATACAGTAGACAATAGGAGAGATATCACACCTTAGTGAAGGGGACAATACAGTAGACAATAGGAGAGATATCACACCTTAGTGAAGGGGACAATACAGTAGACAACAGGAGAGATATCACACCTTAGTGAAGGGGACAATACAGTAGACAATAGGAGAGATATCACACCTTAGTGACAGGGACAATACAGTAGACAATAGGAGAGATATCACACCTTAGTGAAGGAGACAATACAGTAGACAATAGGAGAGATATCACACCTTAGTGAAGGGGACAATACAGTAGACAATAGGAGAGATATCACACCTTAGTGAAGGGGACAATACAGTAGACAATAGGAGAGATATCACACCTTAGTGAAGGGGACAATACAGTAGACAATAGGAGAGATATCAATACAGTAGACAATAGGAGAGATATCACACCTTAGTGAAGGGGACAATACAGTAGACAACAGGAGAAATATCACACCTTAGTGAAGGGGACAATACAGTAGACAATAGGAGAGATATCACACCTTAGTGAAGGGGACAATACAGTAGACAATAGGAGAGATATCACACCTTAGTGAAGGGGACAATACAGTAGACAATAGGAGAGATATCACACCTTAGTGAAGGGGACAATACAGTAGACAATAGGAGAGATATCACACCTTAGTGAAGGGGACAATACAGTAGACAACAGGAGAGATATCACACCTTAGTGAAGGGGACAATACAGTAGACAATAGGAGAGATATCACACCTTAGTGAAGGGGACAATACATTAGACAACAGGAGAGATATCACACCTTAGTGAAGGGGACAATACAGTAGACAATAGGAGAGATATCAATACAGTAGACAATAGGAGAGATATCAATACAGTAGACAATAGGAGAGATATCACACCTTAGTGAAGGGGACAATACAGTAGACAACAGGAGAGATATCACACCTTAGTGAAGGGGACAATACAGTAGACAATAGGAGAGATATCACACCTTAGTGAAGGGGACAATACAGTAGACAATAGGAGAGATATCAATACAGTAGACAATAGGAGAGATTTCGCACCTTAGTGAAGGGGACAATACAGTAGACAATAGGAGAGATATCAATACAGTAGACAATAGGAGAGATATCACACCTTAGTGAAGGGGACAATACAGTAGACAATAGGAGAGATATCACACCTTAGTGAAGGGGACAATACAGTAGACAATAGGAGAGATATCACACCTTAGTGAAGGGGACAATACATTAGACAATAGGAGAGATATCACACCTTAGTGAAGGGGACAATACAGTAGACAACAGGAGAGATATCACACCTTAGTGACGGGGACAATACAGTAGACAACAGGAGAGATATCACACCTTAGTGAAGGGGACAATACAGTAGACAATAGGAGAGATATCACACCTTAGTGAAGGGGACAATACAGTAGACAATAGGAGAGATATCAATACAGTAGACAATAGGAGAGATATCACACCTTAGTGAAGGGGACAATACAGTAGACAATAGGAGAGATATCAATACAGTAGACAATAGGAGAGATATCACACCTTAGTGAAGGGGACAATACAGTAGACAATAGGAGAGATATCACACCTTAGTGAAGGGGACAATACAGTAGACAATAGGAGAGATATCACACCTTAGTGAAGGGGACAATACAGTAGACAATAGGAGAGATATCAATACAGTAGACAATAGGAGAGATATCACACCTTAGTGACGGGGACAATACAGTAGACAACAGGAGAGATATCACACCTTAGTGAAGGGGACAATACAGTAGACAATAGGAGAGATATCACACCTTAGTGAAGGGGACAATACAGTAGACAATAGGAGAGATATCAATACAGTAGACAATAGGAGAGATATCACACCTTAGTGAAGGGGACAATACAGTAGACAACAGGAGAGATATCACACCTTAGTGAAGGGGACAATACAGTAGACAATAGGAGAGATATCACACCTTAGTGAAGGGGACAATACAGTAGACAATAGGAGAGATATCACACCTTAGTGAAGGGGACAATACAGTAGACAATAGGAGAGATATCACACCTTAGTGAAGGGGACAATACAGTAGACAATAGGAGAGATATCACACCTTAGTGAAGGGGACAATACAGTAGACAACAGGAGAGATATCACACCTTAGTGAAGGGGACAATACAGTAGACAATAGGAGAGATATCACACCTTAGTGAAGGGGACAATACAGTAGACAACAGGAGAGATATCACACCTTAGTGAAGGGGACAATACAGTAGACAATAGGAGAGATATCAATACAGTAGACAATAGGAGAGATATCAATACAGTAGACAATAGGAGAGATATCACACCTTAGTGAAGGGGACAATACAGTAGACAACAGGATAGATATCACACCTTAGTGAAGGGGACAATACAGTAGACAATAGGAGAGATATCACACCTTAGTGAAGGGGACAATACAGTAGACAACAGGAGAGATATCACACCTTAGTGAAGGGGACAATACAGTAGACAATAGGAGAGATATCACACCTTAGTGAAGGGGACAATACAGTAGACAATAGGAGAGATATCACACCTTAGTGAAGGGGACAATACAGTAGACAATAGGAGAGATATCACACCTTAGTGACATTAACCAGCTGGTTAGGAGAGATATCACACCTTAGTGAAGGGGACAATACAGTAGACAATAGGAGAGATATCACACCTTAGTGAAGGGGACAATACAGTAGACAATAGGAGAGATATCACACCTTAGTGAAGGGAACATTAACCAGCTGGTTAGGAGAGATATCACACCTTAGTGAAGGGAACATTAACCAGCTGGTTAGGAGAGATATCACACCTTAGTGAAGGGAACATTAACCAGCTGGTTAGGAGAGATATCACACCTTAGTGAAGGGAACATTAACCAGCTGGTTAGGAGAGATATCACACCTTAGTGAAGGGAACATTAACCAGCTGGTTAGGAGAGATATCACACCTTAGTGAACGGAACATTAACCAGCTGGTTAGGAGAGATATCACACCTTAGTGATGGGAACATTAACCAGCTGGTTAGGAGAGATATCACACCTTAGTGAAGGGAACATTAACCAGCTGGTTAGGAGAGATATCACACCTTAGTGACATTAACCAGCTGGTTAGGGGAGATATCACACCTTAGTGAAGGGAACATTAACCAGCTGGTTAGGAGAGATATCACACCTTAGTGAAGGGAACATTAACCAGCTGGTTAGGAGAGATATCACACCTTAGTGAAGGGAACATTAACCAGCTGGTTAGGAGAGATATCACACCTTAGTGAAGGGAACATTAACCAGCTGGTTAGGAGAGATATCACACCTTAGTGAAGGGAACATTAACCAGCTGGTTAGGAGAGATATCACACCTTAGTGAAGGGAACATTAACCAGCTGGTTAGGAGAGATATCACACCTTAGTGAAGGGGACAATACAGTAGACAATAGGAGAGATATCAATACAGTAGACAATAGGAGAGATATCACACCTTAGTGAAGGGAACATTAACCAGCTGGTTAGGAGAGATATCACACCTTAGTGAAGGGAACATTAACCAGCTGGTTAGGAGAGATATCACACCTTAGTGAAGGGAACATTAACCAGCTGGTTAGGAGAGATATCACACCTTAGTGAAGGGAACATTAACCAGCTGAATTTTAGGCCGTCATTGTAAATAAGAATGAGTTATTAACTGACTTGCCTAGTTAACATTTGAGGTAAATAAAAAAAAAGTCATTTTGTTCCCCTGATCCCAGAGACCGTCAGGAGAAAGAGGAGGCGGAGAGGGAGGGTCGGACACTGCAGGAGGAGGAGGAGACCGACGACGCCGCCGTACACAGCCCCTTCCAGCCAATCGGCAACGTCATCAATGAGGTGTGGAATACACTGGGCCAATCAGCATCACCTTTGTTGATTTGTTTGAAATGGCACTCTATTCCCTATGTAGTGCACTGGTTTTGACCAGAGCCCTATGTGTTCGTTATAGTGTCCCCTTTAGGGAATAGGGTGCCATTTGAGCCCCAAGATCAATGGGTTGGGTGTTTCCATCTGTATTAATGCCATGGGGAGGTTCCATCTGTATTAATGCCATGGGGGGTTCCAGCTGTATTAATGCCATGGGGGGTTCCATCTGTATTAATGCCATGGGGAGGTTCCATCTGTATTAATGCCATGGGGGGTTCCAGCTGTATTAATGCCATGGGGGGTTCCAGCTGTATTAATGCCATGGAGAGGTTCCAGCTATATTAATGCCATGGGGGGGTCCAGCTGTATTAATGCCATGGGGAGGTTCCAGCTGTATTAATGCCATGGGGGGTTCCAGCTGTATTAATGCCATGGGGGGTTCCAGCTGTATTAATGCCATGGGGGGTTCCAGCTGTATTAATGCCATGGGGGGGGTTCCAGCTGTATTAATGCCATGGGGTTTAATGCCATGGGGAGGTTCCATCTGTATTAATGCCATGGGGTGGTTCCATCTGTATTAATGCCATGTGGGGGTTACATCTGTATTAATGCCATGGGGAGGTTCCAGCTATATTAATGCCATGGGGGGGTCCAGCTGTATTAATGCCATGGGGAGGTTCCAGCTGTATTAATGCCATGGGGAGGTTCCAGCTGTATTAATGCCATGGGGAGGTTCCAGCTATATTAATGCCATGGGGGGGTCCAGCTGTATTAATGCCATGGGGAGGTTCCAGCTGTATTAATGCCATGGGGGGTTCCAGCTGTATTAATGCCATGGGGGGTTCCAGCTGTATTAATGCCATGGGGGGTTCCAGCTGTATTAATGCCATGGGGGGGTTCCAGCTGTATTAATGCCATGGGGTTTAATGCCATGGGGAGGTTCCATCTGTATTAATGCCATGGGGTGGTTCCATCTGTATTAATGCCATGTGGGGGTTACATCTGTATTAATGTCATGGGGTGGTTCCAGCTATGTTCATGCCATGGGGGGGGGTTCCAGCTGTATTAATGCCAATGTGGGGGGTGGTTTCAGCTGTATTAATGCCATGGGGGGGTTCCAGCTGTATTAATGCCATGGGGGGAGGGTTCCAGCTGTATTAATGCCATGGGGAGGTTCCAGCTGTATTAATGCCATTGGGTGGTTCCAGCTGTATTAATGCCATGGGGTGGTTTCAGCTGTATTAATGCCATTGGGTGGTTCCAGCTGTATTAATGCCATGGGGGGGGGGGGGGTTCCAGCTATATTAATGCCATGGGGGGGGGTTCCATCTGTATTAATGCCATGGGGGGTTCCAGCTGTATTAATGCCATGGGGGTTCCAGCTGTATTAATTCCATGGGATGGTTCCAGCTATATTAATGCCATGGGGGAGTGATTCCAGCTGTATTAATTCCATGGGATGTTTCCAGCTGTATTAATGCCATGGGGGAGTGGTGGTTCCAGCTGTATTAATGCCATGGGGGAGTGGTGGTTCCAGCTGTATTAATGCCATGGGGGAGTGGTGGTTCCAGCTGTATAAATGCCATGGGGGTTCCATCTGTATTAATGCCATGGGGGAGTGGTGTTTCCAGCTGTATTAATGCCATGGGGGAGTGGTGGTTCCAGCTGTATTACTGCCATGGGGGAGTGGTGGTTCCAGCTGTATTAATGCCATGGGGGGTTCCATCTGTATTAATGCCATGGGGGAGTGGTGGTTCCAGCTGTATTAATGCCATGGGGGGTTCCATCTGTATTAATGCCATGGGGGAGTGGTGGTTCCAGCTGTATTAATGCCATGGGGGAGTGGTGGTTCCATCTGTATTAACGCCATGGGGGGGGGGGGGGGTTCCAGCTGTATTAATTGGTGTGTTTCATGTGTGTTCCATCCATTCAGAATGAAGACAAACTGAAGAAGAGACCGACAGGAGGGCAGGTGGGTGGTGCCAACGATGCTAGAGAAGGAGGGCAGGAAGAGGAGGAGGAGGAGGAGGACAGCGAGAGACAGACTCCAGAGAGCGGTGCAGCCTCAGTGGAGCGGACGAAGAAGAAGACTAGTAAACTGAGACTGAAGAGGAAACACAGAGTGGACCCCCTGAGGACGGAGGAGACAGCAGCCCCCGAGAGCCCCACACCTCCACAACTACCTGGTGAGAGACACACCTCCACCACTACCTGGTGAGAGAGACACCTCCACAACTACCTGGTGAGAGACACACCTCCACCACTACCTGGTGAGAGACACACCTCCACCACTACCTGGTGAGAGACACACCTCCACCACTACCTGGTGAGAGACACACCTCCACCACTACCTGGTGAGAGACACACCTCCTCCACTACCTGGTGAGAGACACACCTCCACCACTACCTGGTGAGAGACACACCTCCACCACTACCTGGTGAGAGACACACCTCCTCCACTACCTGGTGAGAGACACACCTCCACCACTACCTGGTGAGAGAGACACACACCTCCACCACTACCTGGTGAGAGAGAGACACCTCCACCACTACCTGGTGAGAGAGACACACCTCCACCACTACCTGGTGAGAGAGACACACCTCCACCACTACCTGGTGAGATCCCCACACCTCCACCACTACCTGGTGAGAGAGACACACCTCCACCACTACCTGGTGAGAGAGACACACACCTCCACCACTACCTGGTGAGAGAGACACACCTCCACCACTACCTGGTGAGAGAGACACACCTCCACCACTACCTGGTGAGAGAGACACACCTCCACCACTACCTGGTGAGAGAGACACACCTCCACCACTACCTGGTGAGAGAGACACACCTCCACCACTACCTGGTGAGAGAGACACACCTCCACCACTACCTGGTGAGAGAGACACACACCTCCACCACTACCTGGTGAGAGAGACACACCTCCACCACTACCTGGTGAGAGAGACACACCTCCACCACTACCTGGTGAGAGACACACCTCCACCACTACCTGGTGAGAGACACACCTCCACCACTACCTGGTGAGAGAGTCACACCTCCACCACTACCTGGTGAGAGAGACACACCTCCACCACTACCTGGTGAGAGAGACACACACCTCCACCACTACCTGGTGAGAGAGACACACCTCCACCACTACCTGGTGAGAGACACACCTCCACCACTACCTGGTGAGAGAGACACACCTCCACCACTACCTGGTGAGAGAGACACACCTCCACCACTACCTGGTGAGAGACACACCTCCACCACTACCTGGTGAGAGACACACCTCCACCACTACCTGGTGAGAGAGACACACCTCCACCACTACCTGGTGAGAGACACACCTCCACCACTACCTGGTGAGAGACACACCTCCACCACTACCTGGTGAGAGACACACCTCCACCACTACCTGGTGAGAGACACACCTCCACCACTACCTGGTGAGAGACACACCTCCACCACTACCTGGTGAGAGACACACCTCCACCACTACCTGGTGAGAGACACACCTCCACCACTACCTGGTGAGAGACACACCTCCACCACTACCTGGTGAGAGACACACCTCCACCACTACCTGGTGAGAGACACACACCTCCACCACTACCTGGTGAGAGACACACCTCCACCACTACCTGGTGAGAGACACACACCTCCACCACTACCTGGTGAGAGACACACCTCCACCACTACCTGGTGAGAGAGACACACCTCCACCACTACCTGGTGAGAGAGACACACCTCCACCACTACCTGGTGAGAGAGACACACCTCCACCACTACCTGGTGAGAGAGACACACCTCCACCACTACCTGGTGAGAGAGACACACCTCCACCTCTACCTGGTGAGAGACACACCTCCACCACTACCTGGTGAGAGACACACCTCCACCACTACCTGGTGAGAGAGACACACCTCCACCACTACCTGGTGAGAGACACACCTCCCCCGAGAGCCCCACACCTCCACCACTACCTGGTGAGAGAGACACACCTCCACCACTACCTGGTGAGAGAGACACCTCCACCACTACCTGGTGAGAGACACACACCTCCACCACTACCTGGTGAGAGAGACACACACCTCCACCACTACCTGGTGAGAGAGACACACACCTCCACCACTACCTGGTGAGAGAGACACACACCTCCACCACTACCTGGTGAGAGAGACACACACCTCCACCACTACCTGGTGAGAGAGACACACACCTCCACCACTACCTGGTGAGAGAGACACACACCTCCACCACTACCTGGTGAGAGAGACACACATCTCCACCACTACCTGGTGAGAGAGACACACCTCCACCACTACCTGGTGAGACACCCACACCTCCACCACTACCTGGTGAGAGAGACACACACCTCCACCACTACCTGGTGAGAGAGACACACCTCCACCACTACCTGGTGAGAGAGACACACCTCCACCACTACCTGGTGAGACACCCCCACCACTACCTGTTGAGACACCTCCACCACTACCTGGTGAGAGACACACCTCCACCACTACCTGGTGAGAGACACACCTCCACCACTACCTGGTGAGAGACACACCTCCACCACTACCTGGTGAGAGAGACACACCTCCACCACTACCTGGTGAGAGAGACACACCTCCACCACTACCTGGTGAGAGAGACACACCTCCACCACTACCTGGTGAGAGAGACACACCTCCACCACTACCTGGTGAGAGAGACACACCTCCACCAATACCTGGTGAGAGAGACACACCTCCACCACTACCTGGTGAGAGAGACACACCTCCACCACTACCTGGTGAGAGACACACACCTCCACCACTACCTGGTGAGAGAGACACACCTCCACCACTACCTGGTGAGAGAGACACACCTCCACCACTACCTGGTGAGAGAGACACACCTCCACCACTACCTGGTGAGATACCCACACCTCCACCACTACCTGGTGAGAGACACACCTCCACCACTACCTGGTGAGAGAGACACACCTCCACCACTACCTGGTGAGACACCTCCACCACTACCTGGTGAGATACCCACACCTCCACCACTACCTGGTGAAACACCTCCACCACTACCTGGTGAGAGACACACCTCCACCACTACCTGGTGAGAGACACACCTCCACCACTACCTGGTGAGATACCCACACCTCCACCACTACCTGGTGAGACACCTCCACCACTACCTGGTGACACACCTCCACCACTACCTGGTGAGAGACACACCTCCACCACTACCTGGTGAGAGAGACACACCTCCACCACTACCTGGTGAGAGAGACACACCTCCACCACTACCTGGTGAGAGAGACACACCTCCACCACTACCTGGTGAGAGAGACACACCTCCACCACTACCTGGTGAGAGACACACCTCCACCACTACCTGGTGAGAGACACACCTCCACCACTACCTGGTGAGAGAGACACACACCTCCACCACTACCTGGTGAGAGAGACACACCTCCACCACTACCTGGTGAGAGAGACACACCTCCACCACTACCTGGTGAAAGAGACACACCTCCACCACTACCTGGTGAGAGAGACACACACCTCCACCACTACCTGGTGAGAGAGACACACCTCCACCACTACCTGGTGAGAGAGACACACACCTCCACCACTACCTGGTGAGAGAGACAGACCTCCACCACTACCTGGTGAGAGACACACCTCCACCACTACCTGGTGAGAGAGACACACCTCCACCACTACCTGGTGAAAGAGACACACCTCCACCACTACCTGGTGAGAGAGACACACACCTCCACCACTACCTGGTGAGAGAGACACACCTCCACCACTACCTGGTGAGAGACACACCTCCACCACTACCTGGTGAGATACCCACACCTCCACCACTACCTGGTGAGACACCTCCACCACTACCTGGTGAGAGACACACCTCCACCACTACCTGGTGAGAGAGACACACACCTCCACCACTACCTGGTGAGAGACACACCTCCACCACTACCTGGTGAGAGACACACACCTCCACCACTACCTGGTGAGAGAGACACACACATCCACCACTACCTGGTGAGAGAGACACACACCTCCACCACTACCTGGTGAGAGACACACACCTCCACCACTACCTGGTGAGAGACACACACCTCCACCACTACCTGGTGAGAGACACACCTCCACCACTACCTGGTGAGAGAGACACCTCCACCACTACCTGGTGAGAGACACACACCTCCACCACTACCTGGTGAGAGAGACACACCTCCACCACTACCTGGTGAGAGAGACACACCTCCACCACTACCTGGTGAGAGACACACACCTCCACCACTACCTGGTGAGAGAGACACACCTCCACCACTACCTGGTGAGAGACACACACCTCCACCACTACCTGGTGAGAGACACACACCTCCACCACTACCTGGTGAGAGAGACACACACACTTGTAATCCTTCCATAGGTGTGGCAGACCAATGACTGGGCTGGAACCCAGTTTAATCAGTATTAATCAACATGTTGATTTCTTTACTTTCTTTGTTTTAGTGGGTTGGGCTTCAACTAATAATGTATTTAGTTGTTGTTGTTTTAGTGGGATGGGCTTCTACTAATAATGTGTTTAGTTGTTGTTGTTTTAGTGGGATGGGCTTCTACTAATAATGTGTTTCGTTGTTGTTTTAGTGGGATGGGCTTCTACTAATAATGTATTTAGTTGTTGTTGTTTTAGTGGGATGGGCTTCTACTAATAATGTGTTTTGTTGTTGTTGTTTTAGTGGGATGGGCTTCTACTAATAATGTGTTTAGTTGTTTTAGTGGGATGGGCTTCTACTAATAATGTATTTAGTTGTTGTTTTAGTGGGATGGGCTTCTACTGATAATGTGTTTAGTTGTTGTTGTTTTAGTGGAATGGGCTTCTACTGATAATGTGTTTAGTTGTTGTTGTTTTAGTGGGATGGGCTTCTACTGATAATGTATTTAGTTGTTGTTTTAGTGGAATGGGCTTCTACTAATAATGTGTTTAGTTGTTGTTTTAGTGGAATGGGCTTCTACTAATAATGTGTTTTGTTGTTTTAGTGGGATGGGCTTCTACTAATAATGTATTTAGTTGTTGTTGTTTTAGTGGGATGGGCTTCTACTAATAATCTATTTAGTTGTTGTTTTAGTGGAATGGGCTTCTACTAATAATGTGTTTAGTTGTTGTTTTAGTGGGATGGGCTTCTACTAATAATGTGTTTAGTTGTTGTTGTTTTAGTGGAATGGGCTTCTACTAATAATGTGTTTAGTTGTTGTTGTTTTAGTGGGATGGGCTTCTACTAATAATGTATTTAGTTGTTGTTGTTTTAGTGGGATGGGCTTCTACTAATAATGTGTTTAGTTGTTGTTTTAGTGGGATGGGCTTCTACTAATAATGTATTTAGTTGTTGTTGTTTTAGTGGGATGGGCTTCTACTAATAATGTATTTCGTTGTTGTTTTAGTGGGATGGGCTTCTACTAATAATGTATTTAGTTGTTGTTGTTTTAGTGGGATGGGCTTCTACTAATAATGTATTTCGTTGTTGTTTTAGTGGGATGGGCTTCTACTAATAATGTATTTAGTTGTTGTTGTTTTAGTGGGATGGGCTTCTACTAATAATGTATTTGTTGTTGTTGTTTTAGTGGGATGGGCTTCTACTAATAATGTATTTAGTTGTTTTAGTGGGATGGGCTTCTACTAATAATGTATTTAGTTGTTGTTGTTTTAGTGGGATGGGCTTCTACTAATAATGTATTTGTTGTTGTTGTTTTAGTGGGATGGGCTTCTACTAATAATGTATTTAGTTGTTTTAGTCCGATGGGCTTCTACTAATAATGTATTTTGTTGTTGTTGTTTTAGTGGGATGGGCTTCTACTAATAATGTATTTCGTTGTTGTTTTAGTGGGATGGGCTTCTACTGATAATGTATTTAGTTGTTTTAGTGGGATGGGCTTCTACTAATAATGTATTTAGTTGTTTTAGTGGGATGGGCTTCTACTAATAATGTATTTAGTTGTTTTAGTGGGATGGGCTTCTACTAATAATGTGTTTTGTTGTTGTTTTAGTGGGATGGGCTTCTACTAATAATGTATTTAGTTGTTTTAGTGGGATGGGCTTCTACTAATAATGTATTTAGTTGTTTTAGTGGGATGGGCTTCTACTAATAATGTGTTTTGTTGTTGTTTTAGTGGGATGGGCTTCTACTAATAATATATTTAGTTGTTGTTTTAGTGGGATGGGCTTCTACTAATAATGTATTTAGTTGTTGTTGTTTTAGTGGGATGGGCTTCTACTGATAATGTATTTGTTGTTGTTGTTTTAGTGGGATGGGCTTCTACTAATAATGTGTTTAGTTGTTGTTGTTTTAGTGGGATGGGCTTCTACTGATAATGTATTTAGTTGTTGTTGTTTTAGTGGGATGGGCTTCTACTAATAATGTGTTTAGTTGTTGTTGTTTTAGTGGGATGGGCTTCTACTAATAATGTATTTAGTTGTTTTAGTGGGATGGGCTTCTACTAATAATGTATTTAGTTGTTTTAGTGGGATGGGCTTCTACTAATAATGTATTTAGTTGTTTTAGTGGGATGGGCTTCTACTAATAATGTGTTTTGTTGTTGTTTTAGTGGGATGGGCTTCTACTGATAATGTATTTAGTTGTTGTTGTTTTAGTGGGATGGGCTTCTACTAATAATGTGTTTAGTTGTTGTTGTTTTAGTGGGATGGGCTTCTACTGATAATGTATTTGTTGTTGTTTTACTGGGATGGGCTTCTACTAATAATGTTTCGTTGTTGTTTTAGTGGGATGGGCTTCTACTAATAATGTATTTGTTGTTGTTTTAGTGGGATGGGCTTCTACTAATAATGTATTTGTTGTTGTTTTAGTGGGATGGGCTACTCCCAAAATGTCTAGGCTTCCCAAGCTGGAGCCTCTTGGCGATAGGAGTCGATCCGGTAATGATGATTTATAGTGACTGTCTAGACCTGTCATCTGACTGTCTCCACCACCACTCCACTGCTGTATGTTAACCACTAACTAACCACTAACTAACCACTAACTAACCCATCTGTCTGTTCGTCTTCTAGCAGCCTGTTCATGCTGTTGTTTCTTCTCTTTCACTAACAGCTGATAATGTCTCTTATTCCATGTTAAACACTGACCCCATTTCCTCTCTGTCTACAGAGCATGTTAAACACTGACCCCATTTCCTCTCTGTCTACAGAGCATGTTAAACACTGACCCCATCTCCTCTCTGTCTATAGAGCATGTTAAACACTGACCCCATTTCCTCTCTGTCTATAGAGCATGTTAAACACTGACCCCATTTCCTCTCTGTCTACAGAGCATGTTAAACACTGACCCCATTTCCTCTCTGTCTACAGAGCATGTTAAACACTGACCCCATTTCCTCTCTGTCTACAGAGCATGTTAAACACTGACCCCATTTCCTCTCTGTCTATAGAGCATGTTAAACACTGACCCCATTTCCTCTCTGTCTATAGAGCATGTTAAACACTGACCCCATTTCCTCTCTGTCTATAGAGCATGTTAAACACTGACCCCATTTCCTCTCTGTCTATAGAGCATGTTAAACACTGACCCCATTTCCTCTCTGTCTACAGAGCATGTTAAACACTGACCCCATTTCCTGTCTGTCTACAGAGCATGTTAAACACTGACCCCATTTCCTCTCTGTCTATAGAGCATGTTAAACACTGACCCCATTTCCTCTCTGTCTATAGAGCATGTTAAACACTGACCCCATTTCCTCTCTGTCTATAGAGCATGTTAAACACTGACCCCATTTCCTCTCTGTCTATAGAGCATGTTAAACACTGACTCCATTTCCTCTCTGTCTACAGAGCATGTTAAACACTGACCCCATTTCCTCTCTGTCTACAGAGCATGTTAAACACTGACCCCATTTCCTCTGTCTACAGAGCATGTTAAACACTGACCCCATTTCCTCTCTGTCTACAGAGCATGTTAAACACTGACCCCATTTCCTCTGTCTACAGAGCATGTTAAACACTGACCCCATTTCCTCTCTGTCTACAGAGCATGTTAAACACTGACCCCATTTCCTCTCTGTCTACAGAGCATGTTAAACACTGACCCCATTTCCTCTCTGTCTATAGAGCATGTTAAACACTGACCCCATTTCCTCTCTGTCTACAGAGCATGTTAAACACTGACCCCATTTCCTCTCTGTCTACAGAGCATGTTAAACACTGACCCCATTTCCTCTCTGTCTACAGAGCATGTTAAACACTGACTCCATTTCCTCTCTGTCTACAGAGCATGTTAAACACTGACCCCATTTCCTCTCTGTCTACAGAGCATGTTAAACACTGACCCCATTTCCTCTGTCTACAGAGCATGTTAAACACTGACCCCATTTCCTCTCTGTCTACAGAGCATGTTAAACACTGACCCCATTTCCTCTCTGTCTACAGAGCATGTTAAACACTGACCCCATTTCCTCTCTGTCTATAGAGCATGTTAAACACTGACCCCATTTCCTCTCTGTCTACAGAGCATGTTAAACACTGACCCCATTTCCTCTCTGTCTACAGAGCATGTTAAACACTGACCCCATTTCCTCTCTGTCTACAGAGCATGTTAAACACTGACTCCATTTCCTCTCTGTCTACAGAGCATGTTAAACACTGACCCCATTTCCCCTCTCTGTCTACAGAGCATGTTAAACACTGACCCCATTTCCTCTCTGTCTATAGAGCATGTTAAACACTGACCCCATTTCCTCTCTGTCTACAGAGCATGTTAAACACTGACCCCATTTCCCCTCTCTGTCTACAGAGCATGTTAAACACTGACCCCATTTCCTCTCTGTCTACAGAGCATGTTAAACACTGACCCCATTTCCCCTCTCTGTCTACAGAGCATGATAAACACTGACTCCATTTCCTCTCTGTCTACAGAGCATGTTAAACACTGACCCCATTTCCTCTCTGTCTACAGAGCATGTTAAACACTGACCCCATTTCCTCTCTGTCTACAGAGCATGTTAAACACTGACTCCATCTCCTCTCTGTCTACAGAGCATGTTAAACACTGACCCCATTTCCTCTGTCTACAGAGCATGTTAAACACTGACCCCATTTCCTCTCTGTCTACAGAGCATGTTAAACACTGACCCCATTTCCTCTCTGTCTATAGAGCATGTTAAACACTGACCCCATTTCCTCTCTGTCTACAGAGCATGTTAAACACTGACCCCATTTCCTCTCTGTCTACACAGCATGTTAAACACTGACCCCATTTCCTCTGTCTACAGAGCATGTTAAACACTGACCCCATTTCCTCTCTGTCTATAGAGCATGTTAAACACTGACCCCATTTCCTCTCTGTCTACAGAGCATGTTAAACACTGACCCCATTTCCTCTCTGTCTATAGAGCATGTTAAACACTGACCCCATTTCCTCTCTGTCTACAGAGCATGTTAAACACTGACCCCATTTCCTCTGTCTACAGAGCATGTTAAACACTGACCCCATTTCCTCTCTGTCTACAGAGCATGTTAAACACTGACCCCATTTCCTCTCTGTCTACAGAGCATGTTAAACACTGACCCCATTTCCTCTGTCTACAGAGCATGTTAAACACTGACCCCATTTCATCTCTGTCTACAGAGCATGTTAAACACTGACCCCATTTCCTCTCTGTCTACAGAGCATGTTAAACACTGACCCCATTTCCTCTCTGTCTATAGAGCATGTTAAACACTGACCCCATTTCCTCTCTGTCTACAGAGCATGTTAAACACTGACCCCATTTCCTCTGTCTACAGAGCATGTTAAACACTGACCCCATTTCCTCTCTGTCTACAGAGCATGTTAAACACTGACCCCATTTCCTCTCTGTCTACAGAGCATGTTAAACACTGACCCCATTTCCTCTCTGTCTACAGAGCATGTTAAACACTGACCCCATTTCCTCTCTGTCTACAGAGCATGTTAAACACTGACCCCATTTCCTCTGTCTACAGAGCATGTTAAACACTGACCCCATTTCCTCTCTGTCTACAGAGCATGTTAAACACTGACCCCATTTCCTCTCTGTCTATAGAGCATGTTAAACACTGACTCCATCTCCTCTGAAAACATATTGTAATTGTCTTGTCTTCTCTGTCTGATGGAAGTTGTATTAAATCTCTCTGTTGATCCTACGAACATCCGACATGCCTCCTGTATCCTGTCCCTTTAGTCAGTGTCTGTTACGTGGTTCAGGTCATCTTGATGTATGGGCTGTATATAGTTGACCGAGTTAAAATATTGTACAGGAAGTTGTCAGAACACATTTCTGACACGCTGTGTTTTTTGATTTCATCTAACAGAAACCAGTTGCCAGCCTTATATAGATGTAGCTAATTTAATCCTGTCTCCTCCTCCTCTTCCTCCTCCTCTTCCTCCTCCTCTCTCTTCCTCCATTCCTCCTCCTCACTCTCTTTCAGAGTTCTTCGGCAAGCCCCTCCCTCCCGTGGCCAACCGTCAACAACAACCTAACAGCGACACTCATGATGTCATATCCTAGCCCCTCCCCTCCACCGGGCTCCTCCTTCCTTACCTGATTGGTTTATCCATCCCCAAGCCCCACCTTCAATTCAAACAACATTATTTGTCCTCTTCAGGCATTTCTATTAGGCTTTGACCTGACCCCCCCTCACCACCCCCCCCCCCCCCCCCCCAAAAAAAATGACAGTTTCTTTGGTTTCTTTTCAAAGTACGTGCTGTGTAGAGGTCTGCAGACTCCACCACCACCAGCCGAGATGATGCTCCCAAGACCAATGAACCAGCGCCACTGTCGGCCCCGAGCTCACAGGACTACGATGGGGGAGCGGACTGTCCAACCCTGGAGAGAGAGACTGGGGATGACTGGGTGGGCCCTGGAGAGAGATGGAGGGTGACTGGGTGGGCCCTGGAGAGAGAGACTGGGGATGACTGGGTGGGCCCTGGAGAGAGATGGAGGGTGACTGGGTGGGCCCTGGAGAGAGAGACTGGGGATGACTGGGTGGGCCCTGGAGAGAGATGGAGGGTGACTGGGTGGGCCCTGGAGAGAGAGACTGGGGATGACTGGGTGGGCCCTGGAGAGAGATGGAGGGTGACTGGGTGGGCCCTGGAGAGAGAGACTGGGGATGACTGGGTGGGCCCTGCAGAGAGAGACTGGGGATGACTGGGTGGGCCCTGGAGAGAGATGGAGGGTGACTGGGTGGGCCCTGGAGAGAGAGACTGGGGATGACTGGGTGGGCCCTGGAGAGAGAGACTGGGGATGACTGGGTGGGCCCTGGAGAGAGAGAGGATGACTGGGTGGGCCCTGGAGAGAGACTGGGTGGGGATGACTGGATGGGCCCTGAGAGAGAGAGGATGACTGGATGGGCCCTGAGAGAGACGGAGGATGACTGGGTGGGCCCTGGAGAGAGACTGGGTGGGGATGACTGGATGGGCCCTGAGAGAGAGAGGATGACTGGATGGGCCCTGAGAGAGACGGAGGATGACTGGGTGGGCCCTGGAGAGAGACGGAGGATGACTGGGTGGGCCCTGGAGAGAGAGGGAGGATGACTAGGTGGGCCCTGAGAGAGAGGGAGGGTGACTGGGTGGGGATGACTGGGTGGGCCCTGGAGAGAGAGGGAGGATGACTGGGTGGGCCCTGAGAGAGGGAGGATGACTGGGTGGGCCCTGAGAGAGAGACTGGGGATGACTGGGTGGGCCCTGCAGAGAGAGACTGGGGATGACTGGGTGGGCCCTGGAGAGAGATGGAGGGTGACTGGGTGGGCCCTGGAGAGAGAGACTGGGGATGACTGGGTGGGCCCTGGAGAGAGAGAGGATGACTGGGTGGGCCCTGGAGAGAGACTGGGTGGGGATGACTGGATGGGCCCTGAGAGAGAGAGGATGACTGGATGGGCCCTGAGAGAGACGGAGGATGACTGGGTGGGCCCTGGAGAGAGACTGGGTGGGGATGACTGGATGGGCCCTGAGAGAGAGAGGATGACTGGATGGGCCCTGAGAGAGACGGAGGATGACTGGGTGGGCCCTGAGAGAGACGGAGGATGACTGGGTGGGCCCTGGAGAGAGACGGAGGATGACTGGGTGGGCCCTGGAGAGAGAGGGAGGATGACTAGGTGGGCCCTGAGAGAGAGGGAGGGTGACTGGGTGGGGATGACTGGGTGGGCCCTGGAGAGAGAGGGAGGATGACTGGGTGGGCCCTGAGAGAGGGAGGATGACTGGGTGGGCCCTGAGAGAGGGAGGATGACTGGGTGGGCCCTGAGAGAGAGACTGGGGATGACTGGGTGGGCCCTGAGACAGAGAGGATGACTGGGTGGGCCCTGGAGAGAAACTGGGTGGGGATGACTAGGTGGGCCCTGAGAGAGAGACCGAGTCATATTCATTAATCACCAAACAAACAGGGAAAGTGACTGATGGTAAACGCTTGTTTCCGTTGTGTGTTGCAAAACATTTTAGTACGACGTGTCCTAATGAATAGGACCATGTTGACGCTGAAGAACACAGCATTGTGTTAAACACAGACTGAGAAATAAATGCATATTGACATGGACTTTATGGATAGTTATATTTATATGTACGTATATCACATATATATATATATATATATCTTTCTCACACACACATCAGTATGTGGACGCCCCTTCAAATGAGTGGATTCGGCTATTTCACCAAAACCCGTTGCTGACAGGTGTATTAAATCGAGCACACAGCCATGCAATCTCCATAGACAAACATTGACAGTAGAATGGCCCGTACTGAAGAGCTAAAGTTTGGTGGAGGAGGAATAATGGTTTGGGCCCCTTACAGTCTGAAATCTCAACGCTACAGCATATAATGACATTCCCGACGATTCATTGCTTCCAACTTTGTGGCAACAGTTTGGGGAAAGCCCTTTCCTGTTTCAGCATGACAATGAATTGGAACGCCGACTGTGAGCCAGGCCTTATCGCCCAACATCAGTGCCCGACCTCACTAATGATTTTGTGGCGGAATGGAAGCAAGTCCCCCTGCAGTAATGTTCCAACATCTAGTGGAAAGCCTTCCCAGAAGAGTGGAGACGTTTATAGCAGCAACGGGGGGTCCAACTCCATATTAAAGCCTTCCCAGAAGAGTGGAGGCTGTTATAGCAGCAAAGGGGGGACCAACTCCATATTAAAGCCCATGATTTTGGAATGAGATGTTTGATGAGCAGGTGTCCACATACTTTTGGTCCTGTAGTGTGTGTGTATATATACACAAACACACTGAGTATACAGAACATTAAGAACACCTATTCTTTCCGTGACACAGACTGACCAGGTGATCCCTTATTGATGTTAAATCCACTTCAATCAGTGTAGATGAAGAGGAGAGGAGACGGGTTTAAAGAAGGATTTTCAAGCCTTGAGACAATTGGCGACATGGATTGCGAATGTTACAAGACAAGCATATTTTAATTGTCTTTTTTTAACAGGGGATGGTAGTAAGAGCCAGTTGCACCGGTTTGTGTCAAGAACTGCAAAGATGCTGTTTTTTGTTGTTGTTTTGTTTCATGCTAAACAGTTTCCCGTGTGTATCAAGAATGGTCCACCATCCAAATGACATCCAGCTAATTATGACACAACTGTGAGAACAGCATTGGAGTCGACATGGGGCCAGCGTCCCTGTGGAACGCTTTCCACACCTTGTGAAGTCCCCGACCAATCAAGGCTGTTCTGATCGATAGGGGGGGGGGGGGGTACAACTCAATATTACGGTGTTCCTAATGTTTAGTATACTCGGTGTATGTGTGTGTGTGTGTGTATAACTTTGCATTGCAGTAATTTCATTGGTCTCATCCTGTTTTAATCTGACTAAAACATCCTCAACCTGTCCACCTTATTCCTACTTCCTGTTTTAATCTGACTAAAACATCCTCAACCTGTCCACTTTATTCCTACTTCCTGTTTTAATCTGACTAAAACATCCTCAACCTGTCCACCTTATTCCTACTTCCTGTTTTAATCTGACTAAAACATCCTCCCTGGAGGCTGAAACCTGTCCACCTTATTCCTACTTCCTGTTTTAATCTGACTAAAACATCCTCAACCTGTCCACTTTATTCTTAGTTCCTGTTTTAATCTGACTAAAACATCCTCCCTGGAGGCTGAAACCTGTCCACCTTATTCCTACTTCCTGTTTTAATCTGACTAAAACATCCTCAACCTGTCCACTTTATTCTTAGTTCCTGTTTTAATCTGACTAAAACATCCTCAACCTGGAGGCTGAAACCTGTCCACCTTATTGTTTAGTCCCTGTTTTATTTTTTTCCCTGCTAATAATATCAGTATTATAGGGTGTACTGTCTGTGATAAAGACATCTTTCAATGCATCCTTAGTGCACTACATGATAAAGTAGTGCACTACATGATAAAGTAGTGCACTACATGATAAAGTAGTGCACTACATGATAAAGTAGTGCACTACATGACAAAGTAGTGCACTACATGATAAAGTAGTGCACTACATGACAAAGTAGTGCACTACATGATAAAGTAGTGCACTACATGACAAAGTAGTGCACTACATGATAAAGTAGTGCACTACATGACAAAGTAGTGCACTACATGACAAAGTCTACAGTCTGTTATAGTCACTACATACTGTACTCTACAGTCTGTTATAGTCACTACATACTGTACTCTACAGTCTGTTATAGTCACTACATACTGTACTCTACAGTCTGTTATAGTCACTACATACTGTACTCTACAGTCTGTTATAGTCACTACATACTGTACTCTACAGTCTGTTATAGTCACTACATACTGTACTCTACAGTCTGTTATAGTCACTACATACTGTACTCTACAGTCTGTTATAGTCACTACATACTGTACTCTACAGTCTGTTATAGTCACTACATACTGTACTCTACAGTCTGTTATAGTCACTACATACTGAACTCTACAGTCTGTTATAGTCACTACATACTGTACTCTACAGTCTAATGTTATAGTCACTACATACTGTACTCTACAGTCTGTTATATCCACTACATACTGTACTCTACAGTCTGTTATAGTCACTACATACTGTACTCTACAGTCTGTTATAGTCACTACATACTGTACTCTACAGTCTGTTATAGTCACTACATACTGTACTCTACAGTCTGTTATAGTCACTACATACTGTACTCTACAGTCTGTTATAGTCACTACATACTGTACTCTACAGTCTGTTATATCCACTACATACTGTACTCTACAGTCTGTTATAGTCACTACATACTGAACTCTACAGTCTGTTATAGTCACTACATACTGTACTCTACAGTCTGTTATAGTCACTACATACTGTACTCTACAGTCTGTTATAGTCACTACATACTGTACTCTACAGTCTGTTATAGTCACTACATACTGCACTCTACAGTCTGTTATAGTCACTACATACTGTACTCTACAGTCTGTTATAGTCACTACATACTGTACTCTACAGTCTGTTATAGTCACTACATACTGCACTCTACAGTCTGTTATAGTCACTACATACTGTACTCTACAGTCTGTTATAGTCACTACATACTGTACTCTACAGTCTGTTATAGTCACTACATACTGTACTCTACAGTCTGTTATAGTCACTACATACTGTATTGCTGTTGTATTGCTGTTGTACATGAACTGGTACATCATAGTTCATTCACCTGGCTTTATACCTGTAAATATATATTACCGCTAAGCTCTGGTCCAGAGACTGACCCCATTTCTACTCTGCATAGAGACCGACCCCGTTTCTACTCTGCATAGAGACTGACCCCGTTTCTACTCTGCATAGAGACTGACCCCGTTTCTACTCTGCATAGAGACCGACCCCGTTTCTACTCTGCATAGAGACTGACCCCGTTTCTACTCTGCATAGAGACTGACCCCGTTTCTACTCTGCATAGAGACTGACCCCGTTTCTACTCTGCATAGAGACTGACCCCGTTTCTACTCTGCATAGAGACCGACCCCGTTTCTACTCTGCATCGAGACCGACCCCGTTTCTACTCTGCATCGAGACTGACCCCGTTTCTACTCTGCATAGAGACTGACCCCGTTTCTACTCTGCATCGAGACTGACCCCGTTTCTACTCTGCATCGAGACTGACCCCGTTTCTACTCTGCATCGAGACTGACCCCGTTTCTACTCTGCATAGAGACTGACCCCGTTTCTACTCTGCATCGAGACTGACCCTGTTTCTACTCTGCATCGAGACTGACCCCGTTTCTACTCTGCATCGAGACTGACCCCGTTTCTACTCTGCATCGAGACTGACCCCGTTTCTACTCTGCATCGAGACTGACCCCGTTTCTACTCTGCATAGAGACTGACCCCGTTTCTACTCTGCATCGAGACTGACCCCGTTTCTACTCTCCATAGAGACTGACCCCGTTTCTACTCTGCATCGAGACTGACCCCGTTTCTACTCTCCACTGAGACTGACCCCGTTTCTACTCTGCATCGAGACTGACCCTGTTTCTACTCTGCATAGAGACTGACCCCGTTTCTACACTGCATAGAGACTGACCCCGTTTCTACACTGCATAGAGACTGACCCCGTTTCTACACTGCATAGAGACTGAACCCGTTTCTACTCTGCATAGAGACTGACCCTGTTTCTACTCTGCATAGAGACTGACCCTGTTTCTACTCTGCATAGAGACTGACCCCGTTTCTACTCTGCATAGAGACTGACCCTGTTTCTACTCTGCATCGAGACGGACCCCGTTTCTACTCTGCATCGAGACTGACCCCGTTTCTACACTGCATCGAGACTGACCCCGTTTCTACTCTGCATCGAGACTGACCCCGTTTCTACTCTGCATAGAGACTGACCCCGTTTCTACACTCCATAGAGACTGACCCCGTTTATTGTTTGACTGTAGGCCACACCTTACCATGTGAACGGGGTCAGGGGGTCAGTCTTGTCCTGTATCACCTTACCATGTGAACGTGGTCACGGGGTCAGGGGATCAGTCCTGTCCTGTATCACCTTACCATGTGAACGGGGTCAGGGGGTCAGTCTTGTCCTGTATCACCTTACCATGTGAACGGGGTCACGGGGTCAGGGGGTCAGTCTTGTCCTGTATCACCTTACCATGTGAATGCATCTTGTACATTTCCATAACATGTTACTTTAGTCACACAGCTACATTCTTCGGATTTTATAGTCACATTTTCTACCTTGTGTAAATTTTTGTTATAAAATGCTAATAAATGCGTATATGGATTTGTACCCTTGTCTCTATTCCAAACTCTATTGGCCTCCACAATCACCCGGCTTCAACCCAATTTGAGATGGTTTGGGATGAGTTGGATCGCAGAGTGAAGGAAAAGCAGCCAACAAGTGCTCAGCATGTGTGGGAACACTTTCAAGACTGTTGGAAAAGCATTCCAGGTGAAGCTGGTTGAGAGAATGCCAAGAGTGTGCAAAGCTGTCATCAAGGCAAAGGGTGGCTACTTTGAAGAATTTCAAATATAAAATATGTCTTCACTATTATTCTACAATGTAGAAAATAGTAAAAAATAAAGAAAAACCCTTGAATGAGTAGGTGTATACGATTTGTACCCGTATCTATTCCAAAATCTTCGGGTCTCAATTTTGCTTGATGTTAGGGAGGGGAACTGAGTTTAAAATAGCCAAGGAGAAGGGGGTAAATTATAAGACACGGACACGTCTAAAGAAAAACACGAATTAAATTGACATTTCGGCGTCAACCGTTTGCTTAAATTGATTTAATTCTGATTTATTTATGAAATGTTTAGACGTTTAGTCTCGGGAGAGTTATTTATTCTACAATGGAGACATTCTCAGTCGTCGACATGTCTGAGATTACTGTCGTGCAACTCCGTTGTCGGTCCCGACCGTGGACAGGACCTGTCGAGAGAGGAGCGAACTGTTCCGACCGAACGGGTAAGGTTGGTTCATACGAATACACGAATAGGACCAGCAGAGACAATACGTTTGTGGGTTATTTGTTTCTGCTATTAAACCAGGACAAAATTCACTGTTTGGTTATTTGATCAAATAAATGATTAGATTTGTTAAACTTTTAGTTACACACACGCACACACTCATCAGCCGTCGTCCTGTTTGAATCTAGACGTGTTCCTCAAACTCACAGGTTCTTTCCCGACCGGAGAAACAGAAACGGGTGTGTAAAGTCATATTGGACCGTTTTGACCAACAGTACGGTCAGGAACTTGGCCCCCTATGGCCGTCTGCAAGGTATGTACGCGTTCACCTCGTCCTCGTATCCTTTTATACAGTCTATGCAGCATTACGTGCCAATAACTATATTATAAGTCGTTGTATTACTCTGAACTTAAATCGGATGGGAACTCTGTTGTAGTCTTGTTTCCCAAATGGCACCGTATTCCCCATAGGTCTTGGTCTAAAGTTGTGCAATGCATTCTGGAAGTATTTAGAACACAGATTTTTTTACACATTTTGTTATGTTACAGCCTTTTTCTAAAATGGCTCATCAATCTACACACAATACCCCATGATGACATCACAATACCCCATAATGACATCACAATACCCCATAATGACATCACAATACCCCATAATGACAAAACAGGTTTAGACAGTTTTGCAAATGTATATAAAAAAAAAAAAAAACAACAACCTGAAATCACATTTTTACATAAGTATTCAGACCCTTTACTCAGTACTTTGTTGAAGCACCTTAGGCAGCGATTACAGCCTTGAGTCTTCTTGGGTATGATGCTACAAGCTTGGCACACCTGTATTTGGGGAGTTTCTCCCATTCTTCTCTGCAGATCCTCTCAAGCTCTGTCAGGTTGGATGGGGAACATCGTTGCACAGCTATTTTCAGGTCTCTCCAGAGATGTTTGATCGGGTTCAAGTCCGTGTTCCTGCTGGGACACTCAAGGACATTCAGAGACTTGTCCCGAAGCCACTCCTGCGTTGTCTTGGTTGTGTGCTTAGGGTCGTTGTCCTGTTGGAAGGTGAATCCCCCAGTCTGAGGTCCTGAGCGCTTTGGAGCAGGTTTTCATAAAGGATCTCTCTGTACTTTTCTCCGTTCATCTTTGCCTCGATCCTGACTAGTCTCCCAGTCCCTGCCTCTGAAAAACATCCACACAGCATGATACTGCCACCACCATGCTTCACCATAGGGATGGTGCCAGGTTTCCTCCAGACATGATGCTTGGCATTTAGGCCAAAGAGTTCAATATTGGTTCCATCAGACCAAACAATCTTGTTTGTCATGGTCTGAGTGTCCTTTAGGTGCCTTTTGGAAAACTCCAAGCGTGCTGTCATGTGCCTTTTACTGAGGAGTGGCTTCCGTCTGGCCACTCTACCATAAAGGCCTGATTGGTGGAGTGCTGCAGAGATGGTTGTCCTTCTAGAAAGTTCTTCCATCTCCAAAGAGGAACTCTGGAGCTCTGTTAGAGTGACCATCGGGTTCTTGGTCACCTCCCTGACAAAGAGAAAGGTGTTGTTGAACCCTGGGTGCTGGCAGTATGGAGTGATGCTCAACCTCTTCTCCTCTCCTCCTGTCTCCTACAGGGCTGTGCTGTTGAACCCTGGGTGCTGGCAGTATGGAGTGATGCTCAACCTCTTCTCCTCTCCTCCTGTCTCCTACAGGGCTGTGTTGTTGAACCCTGGGTGCTGGCAGTATGGAGTGATGCTCAACCGTTTTGCTGCGGTGTCAGAGGTCAAACAACGCCTCTTAACTCCTCTCTCCCCCTTCCTCGTCCTACCTCTCCCACCCAGCCTAGCTCCATCCCTCACCCTACCTCTCCCACCCAGCCCAGCTCCATCCCTTACCCCGGTCCTCCTCCTCCCTCCCTGCAGTGTTTCATCCACCCCTCCCCAGTGCGTTACCCCTCTCCTCCTCACCGCCAGGGCCAGTTGAAACCCTACTACCTGATGAACGCTGCCTCCCTGCTGCCTGTCTTAGCCCTGGGGGTAGAGGAGGGGGACAGGGTCCTGGATCTCTGCTCTGCTCCTGGAGGGAAGGCCTTGGCTATACTACAGACTGCTAACCCAGGTCAGGACATGAGCATTACACTGTTAGGGGTTAGGGTGTAGGGGCTAAGGGTGTAGGGGCTAAGGGGTTAGGATGTAGGGGCTAAGGGTGTAGGGGGTTAGGGTGTAGGGGATAAGGGGTTAGGGTGTAAGGGGGCTAATTAGGGTGTAGGGGGCTAATTAGGGTGTAGGGGCTAATTAGGGTGTAGGGGGTTAGGGTGTAAAGGGTTAGGGTGTAGGGGCTAATTAGGGTGTAGGGGGTTAGGGTGTAAAGGGTTAGGGTGTAGGGGCTAAGGGTGTAGAGGGTTAGGGTGTAGGGGGTTAGGGTGTAGGGGCTAAGGGTGTAGAGGGTTAGGGTGTAGGGGCTAAGGGGCTAACCCCTTAAGGGTAGGACTGCTAACCCTGGTCCTGTTAAACTCATTAATGGGCTGTTCCACCCCCCCTGACTGCTAACCCAGGTCCTGTTAAACTCATTAATGGGCTGTTCCACCCCCCCCTGACTGCTAACCCAGGTCCTGTTAAACTCATTAATGGGCTGTTCCACCCCCCCCTGACTGCTAACCCAGGTCCTGTTAAACTCATTAATGGGCTGTTCCATCCCCCCCCCCTGACTGGTTAACACCGTTATATTGATAACTTCAGTCAGTCTTATCTGTCGTTGTGTTCCAGCTCTGTTGTGTTGTAATGAAATGGACCCACACCGACGTGATTGGCTGGCCAAAACCCTGGAATCCTTCATCCCCCAATCGCTGAGCAGCACTGTCACCGTGTCCAATCAGGATGGACGGATCTTTGGGCAGAGTGAAGCCGGAATGTATGACAAGGTGAGGGAAGAAGACACAAGGGCTCCATCTCAGTGTGTCGTGCATCCTATCTCCTTACCTGCTTCCTTCCCAACTGTTTGGTAGAATGCACTGAGATGGAGCGTCTCCTATCTCCTTACCTGCTTCCTTCCTAACCGTATCTATAGGAGACGCTCCATCTCAGTGTGTCGTGCATCCTATCTCCTTACCTGCTTCCTTCCCAACCGTTTGGTAGGAGACGCTCCATCTCAGTGCTCCATCTCAGTGCATCCTATCTCCTTACCTGCTTCCTTCCCATCCGTATTGGTAGGAGACGCTCCCTCCCTTCAGACGGGTTTCCTCCAATGGGTTTTAAGAAGGGGGCTAGGAGACAGGCTGCAAGGAGTCCTGGACTGAGGAAGAGCCATGTTAACCGGTTTGAATTTCTCTGAAGTGAGCGTCTCCAACCTGCAGTTCCAGCAGGGGGCGCTCTTGTTCCTCTGAACGGTCATCAAATAAGATCCTGTTTATTTGGTCACATGCGCGTGGGTTTAGCAGATGTTGTTGCAGGTGTAGAGAAATGCCTGTAAATAACATAACAGCCCAGATCAGTGGAAAGACACACTGCAGCTATTCTGAACGTTTCCTGTTGAAGGACAATATGCCCGTATGAATACAGTAGCGGACTCACACATAACGGTCCCATTTATCTTTGTTTGCAAAATGATATATATATATATATATATATATATATATATATATATATATATATATATATATATATATATATATATATATATATATATTTTTTTTTTTAGACAAGTTAAAATCTCGATAGTGGTCTTAGGCACTGCATCTCCGTGCTAGAGGCGTCACTACAGACCCTGGTTCAATCCCGGGCTGTATCACAACCAGGCCGTGATCTGGAGTCCCATAGGGCGGCGCACAATCTATCTACTTCCTGTCACATGATCTCCTGGATGCCATGTTTGTCTCTGTGTACGGGTTGACATGGAGGTCTTTTATCTACTTCCTGTCACATGATCTCCTGGATGCCATGTTTGTCTCTGTGTACGGGTTGACATGGAGGTCTTTTATCTACTTCCTGTCACATGATCTCCTGGATGCCATGTTTGTCTCTGTGTACGGGTTATAGTCCTCGTTCTGCTCTGTATGTTTTGGGTTTTGCCTTGTACACAAAGTATTGTTGTTGTTGTTGTTGTTGTTGCAGATTTCTGCAGAGTCTCAATAGATTGGGGGTTTGGTCCCATTTTGGTTAGTGAGTGGACTCCAGATTTCTGCAGAGTCTCAATAGATTGGGGGTTTGGTCCCATTTTGGTTAGTGAGTGGACTCCAGATTTCTGCAGAGTCTCAATAGATTGGGGGTTTTTGTCCCATTTTGGTTAGTGAGTGGACTCCAGATTTCTGCAGAGTCTCAATAGATTGGGGGTTTTGTCCCATTTTGGTTAGTGAGTGGACTCCAGATTTCTGCAGAGTCTCAATAGATTGGGGGTTTTGTCCCATTTTGGTTAGTGAGTGGACTCCAGATTTCTGCAGAGTCTCAATAGATTGGGGTTTTTTGTCCCATTTTGGTTAGTGAGTGGACTCCAGATTTCTGCAGAGTCTCAATAGATTGGGGGTTTGGTCCCATTTTGGTTAGTGAGTGGACTCCAGATTTCTGCAGAGTCTCAATAGATTGGGGGTTTTTGTCCCATTTTGGTTAGTGAGTGGACTCCAGATTTCTGCAGAGTCTCAATAGATTGGGGGTTTTGTCCCATTTTGGTTAGTGAGTGGACTCCAGATTTCTGCAGAGTCTCAATAGATTGGGGGTTTTGTCCCATTTTGGTTAGTGAGTGGACTCCAGATTTCTGCAGAGTCTCAATAGATTGGGGGTTTTGTCCCATTTTGGTTAGTGAGTGGACTCCAGATTTCTGCAGAGTCTCAATAGATTGGGGGTTTTTGTCCCATTTTGGTTAGTGAGTGGACTCCAGATTTCTGCAGAGTCTCAATAGATTGGGGGTTTTTGTCCCATGAGTGGACTCCAGATTTCTGCAGAGTCTCAATAGATTGGGGGTTTGGTCCCATTTTGGTTAGTGAGTGGACTCCAGATTTCTGCAGAGTCTCAATAGATTGGGGGTTTTTGTCCCATTTTGGTTAGTGAGTGGACTCCAGATTTCTGCAGAGTCTCAATAGATTGGGGGTTTTGTCCCATTTTGGTTAGTGAGTGGACTCCAGATTTCTGCAGAGTCTCAATAGATTGGGGGTTTTTGTCCCATTTTGGTTAGTGAGTGGACTCCAGATTTCTGCAGAGTCTCAATAGATTGGGGGTTTTTGTCCCATTTTGGTTAGTGAGTGGACTCCAGATTTCTGCAGAGTCTCAATAGATTGGGGGTTTTTGTCCCATTTTGGTTAGTGAGTGGACTCCAGATTTCTGCAGAGTCTCAATAGATTGGGGGTTTGGTCCCATTTTGGTTAGTGAGTGGACTCCAGATTTCTGCAGAGTCTCAATAGATTGGGGGTTTTTGTCCCATTTTGGTTAGTGAGTGGACTCCAGATTTCTGCAGAGTCTCAATAGATTGGGGGTTTGGTCCCATTTTGGTTAGTGAGTGGACTCCAGATTTCTGCAGAGTCTCAATAGATTGGGGGTTTTGTCCCATTTTGGTTAGTGAGTGGACTCCAGATTTCTGCAGAGTCTCAATAGATTGGGGGTTTTTGTTCCATTTTGGTTAGTGAGTGGACTCCAGATTTCTGCAGAGTCTCAATAGATTGGGGGTTTGGTCCCATTTTGGTTAGTGAGTGGACTCCAGATTTCTGCAGAGTCTCAATAGATTGGGGGTTTTTGTCCCATTTTGGTTAGTGAGTGGACTCCAGATTTCTGCAGAGTCTCAATAGATTGGGGGTTTGGTCCCATTTTGGTTAGTGAGTGGACTCCAGATTTCTGCAGAGTCTCAATAGATTGGGGGTTTTTGTCCCATTTTGGTTAGTGAGTGGACTCCAGATTTCTGCAGAGTCTCAATAGATTGGGGGTTTTGTCCCATTTTGGTTAGTGAGTGGACTCCAGATTTCTGCAGAGTCTCAATAGATTGGGGGTTTTTGTCCCATTTTGGTTAGTGAGTGGACTCCAGATTTCTGCAGAGTCTCAATAGATTGGGGGTTTTTGTCCCATTTTGGTTAGTGAGTGGACTCCAGATTTCTGCAGAGTCTCAATAGATTGGGGGTTTGGTCCCATTTTGGTTAGTGAGTGGACTCCAGATTTCTGCAGAGTCTCAATAGATTGGGGGTTTTTGTCCCATTTTGGTTAGTGAGTGGACTCCAGATTTCTGCAGAGTCTCAATAGATTGGGGTTTTTTGTCCCATTTTGGTTAGTGAGTGGACTCCAGATTTCTGCAGAGTCTCAATAGATTGGGGGTTTGGTCCCATTTTGGTTAGTGAGTGGACTCCAGATTTCTGCAGAGTCTCAATAGATTGGGGGTTTGGTCCCATTTTGGTTAGTGAGTGGACTCCAGATTTCTGCAGAGTCTCAATAGATTGGGGGTTTTTGTCCCATTTTGGTTAGTGAGTGGACTCCAGATTTCTGCAGAGTCTCAATAGATTGGGGGTTTGGTCCCATTTTGGTTAGTGAGTGGACTCCAGATTTCTGCAGAGTCTCAATAGATTGGGGTTTTTGTCCCATTTTGGTTAGTGAGTGGACTCCAGATTTCTGCAGAGTCTCAATAGATTGGGGGTTTGGTCCCATTTTGGTTAGTGAGTGGACTCCAGATTTCTGCAGAGTCTCAATAGATTGGGGGTTTTGTCCCATTTTGGTTAGTGAGTGGACTCCAGATTTCACAACCACAGAGGGAAAATCAGTTTTGCCAGATCCTAATTGGGAGGTTGAGTTTTCAAGTTCCATTTCGATGGCATAGAAGATGTTTCACAGCCTTTTTTAATTTAACTAGACAAGTCAGTTAAAACAAGTTCTTATTTACAATTACGGCCTAGGAACAGTGGGTTAACTGGCCTAGGAACAGTGGGTTAACTGGTCTAGGAACAGTCGGTTAACTGGTCTAGTGGGTTAACTGGTCTAGGAACAGTGGGTTAACTGGTCTAGGAACAGTGGGTTAACTGGTCTAGGAACAGTGGGTTAACTGGTCTAGGAACAGTGGGTTAACTGGTCTAGGAACAGTGGGTTAACTGGTCTAGGAACAGTGGGTTAACTGGTCTAGGAACAGTGGGTTAACTGGTCTAGGAACAGTGGGTTAACTGGTCTAGGAACAGTGGGTTAACTGGTCTAGGAACAGTGGGTTAACTGGTCTAGGAACAGTGGGGTTAACTGGTCTAGGAACAGTGAGTTAACTGGTCTAGGAACAGTGGGTTAACTGGTCTAGGAACAGTGGGTTAACTGGTCTAGGAACAGTGGGTTAACTGCAGTGTTGATGTTTATGCCGAGGTAGGTATAATTATTTGTGTGCTCTGTCTCCCTCCCCTCTCTTCACTCCCCCCTGCCTCTCTTCCTCTCTCCCCCTGCCTCTCTTTCTCTCGCTCCGCCCTGCCTCTGTCTCTTATCTCCTCTCCCACAGAGGGCTATAGGATTAGCTCTTGTTCTCCTCTGTGGCACTCATTAGCGTTGTCTCACTGACTGGAGAGGCCCTGTGGAGGAGAGGAGCCCACGCCTCTACCCACCGGAGGAAAACCCATCCTATCTCATCCCCCCTCAGCAGCTAGCATCACACGTCACTTAGCATCACATAGAGACTCTACATTACAGTCATCCTCTCTCTGCTCTGTTCTCTCTCTCTCTTCTCTCTCTGTTGCTCTCTTCTCTCTCTCTCCTCTTTTCTCTCCTCTGTTCTCTCCTCTTTTCTCTCCTCTCTTTTCTCTTTCCTCTTTTCTCTCCTCTGTTCTCTCTCTCTCTCTCTCTCTCTCTGTTGCTCTGTTCTGTTCTCTGTTCTCTCTCCTCTGTTCTCTCCTCTCCCCTCTGTTCTCTCCTCTCTGTTCTCTCTCCTCTCTGTTCTCTCTCCTCTCTGTTCTCTCTTTTCTCTCTCCTCTGTTCTATTCTCTCCTCTCTGTTCTCTCCTCTCCTCTCTGTTCTCTCTCCTCTGTTCTCTCTTCTCCCTCTCTCCTTCCTCCCTCCCAGGTTCTGCTGGATGCTCCATGTTCTAATGATCGTAGCTGGCTGTTCTCTGGACCAGGAGGGGAGCAGCATGGAGCTGGGAGGCTGAGGGAGAGGGCCAGGCTGCCCACACTACAGACACAACTGCTCAGGTATGAATTCATGCTTTAATTATGAAATCAGCTTGGCAATATACAGACATACCTGGCCTACATACAGACATACCTGGCCTACATACAGACATACCTGGCCTACATACAGACATACCTGGCCCACAAATAGACATACCTGGCCTACATACAGACATACCTGGCCCACATACAGACATACCTGGCCCACATACAGACATACCTGGCCTACATACAGACATACCTGGCCTACATACAGACATACCTGGCCTACATACAGACATACCTGGCCTACATACAGACATACCTGGCCTACATACAGACATACCTGGCCTACATACAGACATACCTGGCCCACATCCAGACATGCCTGGCCCACATCCAGACATACCTGGCCTACATCCAGACACACCTGGCCTACATCCAGACACACCTGGCCTACATCCAGACACACCTGGCCTACATCCAGACATACCTGGCCCACATACAGACATACCTGGCCCATACACAGACATATCTGGCCCACATCCAGACATATCTGGCCCACATCCAGACATATCTGGCCTACATACAGACATACCTGGTCTACATACAGACATACCTGGCCTACATACCTGGCCCACATCCAGACATACCTGGCCCACATCCAGACATACTTGGCCTACATCCAGACATACCTGGCCCACATCCAGACATACCTGGCCCACGTCCAGACATACCTGGCCTACATACAGACATACCTGGCCCACATCCAGACATACCTGGCCTACATACAGACATACCTGGCCCACATCCAGACATACCTGGTCTACATACAGACATACCTGGCCTACATACCTGGCCCACATCCAGACATACCTGGCCCACGTCCAGACATACCTGGCCTACATACAGACATACCTGGCCCACATCCAGACATACCTGGCCCACATCCAGACATACCTGGCCTACATACCTGGCCCACATACAGACATACCTGGCCTACATACAGACATACCTGGCTTACATACAGACATACCTGGCCCACATCCAGACATACCTGGCCCACATCCAGACATACCTGGCCCACATCCAGACATACCTGGCCTACATACAGACATACCTGGTCTACATACAGACATACCTGGCCCACATACAGACATACCTGGCCCACATACAGATATACCTGGCCTACATACAGACATACCTGGCCTAAATACAGACATACCTGGCCTACATACAGACATACCTGGCCTACATACAGACATATCTGGCCTACATACAGACATACCTGGCCTACATACCTGGCCTACATACCTGGTCTACATACCTGGCCTACATACAGACATACCTGGCCTACATACAGACATACCTGGCCTACCTCCAGACATACCTGGCCCACATACAGACATACCTGGCCCACATACAGACATACCTGGTCTACATACAGACATACCTGGTCTACATACAGACATACCTGGCCTACATACAGACATACCTGGCCTACATACCTGGCCTACCTCCAGACATACCTGGCCTACATCCAGACATACCTGGCCCACATACAGACATACCTGGCCTACATACAGACATACCTGGCCTACATACAGACATACCTGGTCTACATACAGACATACCTGGCCTACATACAGACATACCTGGCCCACATACAGACATACCTGGCCCACATACAGACATACCTGGCCTACATACAGACATACCTGGCCCACATGCAGACATACCTGGCCCACATACAGACATACCTGGCCCACATACAGACATACCTGGCCTACATACAGACATACCTGGTCTACATACAGACATACCTGGCCCACATCCAAACATACCTGGCCTACATACAGACATACCTGGTCTACATACAGACATACCTGGCCTACATACAGACATACCTGGTCTACATACAGACATACCTGGCCTACATACAGACATACCTGGCCTGCATACAGACATACCTGGTCTACATACAGACATACCTGGCCTACATACAGACATACCTGGTCTACATACAGACATACCTGGCCTACATACAGACATACCTGGTCTACATACAGACATACCTGGTCTACATACAGACATACCTGGTCTACATACAGACATACCTGGCCCACATACAGACATACCTGGCCCACATACAGACATACCTGGCCCACATACAGACATACATGCAGACATACCTGGCCCACATGCAGACATACCTGGCCCACATGCAGACATACCTGGCCCACATCCAGACATACCTGGCCCACATCCAGACATACCTGGCCTACATACAGACATACCTGGCCCACATCCAGACATACCTGGCCTACATACAGACATACCTGGTCTACATGCAGACATACCTGGCCCACATGCAGACATACCTGGCCCACATGCAGACATACCTGGCCCACATCCAGACATACCTGGCCTACATACAGACATACCTGG
The DNA here is from genome assembly GCF_057628025.1 of Oncorhynchus mykiss. Taxonomy (NCBI): domain Eukaryota; kingdom Metazoa; phylum Chordata; class Actinopteri; order Salmoniformes; family Salmonidae; genus Oncorhynchus; species Oncorhynchus mykiss. The sequence goes on along the minus strand of NC_143039.1, from coordinate 7,014,354 downwards.
CCTACATACAGACATACCTGGCCTACATACAGACATACCTGGTCTACATACAGACATACCTGGTCTACATACAGACATACCTGGCCTACATACAGACATACCTGGCCTACATACAGACATACCTGGCCTACATACAGACATACCTGGCCCACATGCAGACATACCTGGCCCACATCCAGACATACCTGGCCCACATCCAGACATACCTGGCCTACATACAGACATACCTGGCCTACATACAGACATACCTATCCCTTTTCCACTGTGGGGTTCTACACCAGAGTTTTGTGTTTCTACCTCTGAGGCCGGGGGTTTAAAAACAGTCCTGGGCCAGGCCTATGTTGACCTTTAACCTGAAATCAATCCACAGCCCTCTCCTCCAGCTGCTACTGATCTGTCTCATCACATCCTGTCTGTTCCCCAGGTCTGCGCTGGCTGCGTTGCGTCCGGGGGGCGTGGCCGTCTACTCCACCTGCACGTTGTCCCGCTCTGAGAACCAGGAAGTGGTGGAGGCGGTCCTAAACACCTGTCCAGGGGTGGAGCTTCAAGACCTGGAGGAGGAGCTAGCCCTTCCGCTCCAGGAACACTTCACCTTCACCCCGTTAGGCCACACCCCCTCGTTAGGCCTCCTTGTGGTTCCACAGCAGGGTCAGACCTGGGGGCCCATGTTCCTGTCGCGCATCAAGAGGATTCACTGATTGGTTGATTGACTCGCTGACTTCCTGTCACGCATCAAGAGGTACTGCCTGCCTGACTGGTCGGTTGGTTGATTTTCTCGCTGACTTCCTGTCACGCATCAAGAGGACTCGCTGACTTCCTGTCACGTATCAAGAGGACGAACTGACTGAGCATGTCAGACGCTGAGGCTGGTCTTCGATGGATTCCACAATGCAACATGTTTTCATGTGACGGCTACTGCTAACGAGCTAACTCTCTAGGGCTGTGTTCCAAATGCCACTCTATATATAGCACACACAAGTAGTGCACTATATAGGGAATAGGGTGCTATTTAGGAAGCACCCTTTGTCTCACACGCTCTTTGCCCATGTTCCTATCTGGCATCAAGAAGACCCACTGAACTCTTAAATAAAGGTTACATAAAATAAAGAATAAATCCCAATGACCTCTGAATACCCACAACAGTTGCTGATACAAAGAAGCAGAGGCGGCTGCTGATTTGGCTGAATACTCGAGGTGCATTATGGTTTGAATTGTCAACAAAGCAGCATGACAGAAATATGAGGCCAAGTTTTCAAACCTCCTGTAGTTTCTTTGAGAATATATATATACATATAAAACGATCTTTGCACGATCCTATTTCACTTTTGCACGTTAAAAACCGAACGACCACATCTGCACATGCTGCCGTTGTCTTGAACAGATTAGATGATGCTACTTAGGAGGAGCAGCTCCTGATGAACGGGTACACCAGGGAGAACGCAACAAGCATGTAGATACAATAAACTGAAAACACATTATCTAACTGGGGATAGCTAGCTAACATAATGTCACTGAGCATTATCTAACTGGGGATAGCTAGCTAACATAATGTCACTGAGCATTATCTAACTGGGGATAGCTAGCTAACATAATGTCACAGAGCAGTATCTAACTGGGGATAGCTAGCTAACATAATGTCACAGAGCAGTATCTAACTGGGGATAGCTAGCTAACATAATGTCACAGAGCAGTATCTAACTGGGGATAGCTAGCTAACGTAATATCACAAAGCGTTATCTAACTGGGGATAGCTAGCTAACGTAATATCACAAAGCATTATCTAACTGGGGATAGCTAGCTAATATGTCACAGAGCATTATCTAACTGGGGATAGCTAGCTAACATAATGACAGAGCATTATCTAACTGGGGACAGCTAGCTAACATGTCACTGAGCATTATCTAACTCGAGATAGCTAGCTAATATGTCACAGAGCATTATCTAACTGGGGATAGCTAGCTAATATGTCACAGAGCATTATCTAACTGGGGACAGCTAGCTAATATGTCACAGAGCATTGTAATGTGACAGAGCAGGTAACTTTCATTCTGAGATAACTTAATGTCAGATATTAGTTTAGAAAGACTTGACATTGGCATGGGAGTTAACTAGCTACCAGCTGCTTATTAAAAGGTAGACAACTGGTTAATTTGACCCCAAAATCGCCCAAACTGTTTCTCAAAATTAGCGTAGCTGGCTAATTAATTTAATCATGCGTTGATGGTTTTATGTTGTTTTAGTCCCCACAACTTGTCGTCCAGTTTATCAGGGTCCAAGGCTCACATGATTGTTCGTGGTTATTTATTTCAATTAAGTTATTTACAATTCGCTCTGTTGCTTTAGCACAATCTACTTGAGTAGATCTAGTCACCCCTGAGGGGCCCCCGTGTTAAGGATCAGCGTGTCAGATACCCTTACCACCTGAGGACGGCCCGTCAGGAAGTCCAGGATCCAGTTGCAGAGGGAAGTGTTTATTCCCAGGGTCCTTAGCTTAGTGAAGAGCTTTGTGAGCAGTATGGTGTTGAACGCTGAGCTGTAGTCAATGAACAGCATTCTCACGTAGGTGTTCCTTTTGTCCAGGTGGGAAAGGGCAGTGTGGAGTGCCGATTTAGATTGTGTCATCTGTGGATCTGTTGGGGCGGTATGTGAATTGGAGTGGGTCTAGGATTTCCGAGATGTTGTTGATGTGAGCCATGACCAGCCTTTCAAAGCACTTCATGGCTACAGACGTGAGTGCTACGGGGCAGTAATCATTTAGACAGGTTACCTTAGTTTTCTTGGGCACAGGGACTATGGTGGTCTGCTTGAAACATGTAGGTATTACAGACTCAGTCAGGGAGAGGTTGAACATGTCAGTGAAGACACTTGTCAGTTGGTCTGCACATGCTCTGAGTACAAGTCCTGGTAATCCGTCTGGCCCCGCGGATTTATGAATGTTGACCTGTTTAAAGATCTTGCTCACATCAGCTACGGAGAGCGTGATCACACAGTTGTCCGGAACAGCTGGTGCTCTCATGCATGCTTCAGTGTTGCTTGCCTCGAAGCAAGGTCTTGCCTGGTAGGCTTGGGTATTGTTAGTTGGATTTATCTGTTAATTGAATGATTAGAATATTCCGCCCTGAAACATAATTGTATGAAATTGATTAGAATGTATAAAATCATAATCAATAAATGTGTAGTTCTAGTCAGAATTAGGGTAAAACAATATAGCTAATGTTTATCTTTATGGTATTTTAAACACTCGGTGCCGACCTGACTAGAGATTTGGGAGAGAACGGGGAGTACGTCTCAAGGCCAAGGTCTCCCGGCTGGTTAGTGTGACTGTGTGTGCGTAGCAGGACATTGTGTGCTAATGTTAGCGTGAATGTGTGTGCGTATGGTGGTGTGAATGTGTGGGCGTGAGAAGTCAGTATAAAATCAATTGATTTGTATTCTTGACTTCAGAACGTTCTGTGAATAAACCTTTTTGACTCTTTAGCTGGGCCTCCGTCTGTTTCATTCGACCAGGATCTTACACATTCTGGTGTGCAGACTGAGTGGTATAATTAAATTGGGTTATGAACATTGAGAATGTAAAAGGGCACTCCACACTGCCCTTTCCCACCTGGACAAACGGAACACCTACGTGAGAATGCTGTTCATCGACTACAGCTCAGCGTTCAACACCATACTGCTCATCACTAAGCACATTCACACCACCATGTCCTCAAGGCTAATTATGTGTCGAGGAAATGTTTGGTCGAGTTGCATTGCGACACACATTTCAGTTTCGTATTTAAATGCAGTAATTTACCATTTTTGCAATCCTCCCAGTGGATGCGATGTTCAGGTGCACATGAACACTACTGAGGAGAAATACGTGTGTTTAGTTCCGTGTTGTAATCTGTCATGTGTTTTGAAGTGGGCGTGTCTCGGAGCTCCATGTCATGTCCGTGCGTCATGGGAACGGCTGCCCGGGCTCCTAATTGAGTAATACGTCTGAATGAACATGTAAATGTGGGTATAATGAAGGTATGTCAAGTGATTTAATATGTCATGTTTGGGTAAAGAGTAACATGGTTAATGGTATGGTCCATAGGTAGGGGACAGAGGTATAAAATAACCAGTGGTTATTGGTATGGTCCATAGGTAGGGGCCAGAGGTATAAAATAACCAGTGGTTATTGGTATGGTCCATAGGGAGGGGACAGAGGTATAAAGTAACCTGTGGTTAATGGTATGGTCCATAGGTAGGGGCCAGAGGTATAAAATAACCAGTGGTTATTGGTATGGTCCATAGGGAGGGGCCAGAGGTATAAAGATACAGTGGGGCAAAAAAGTATTTAGTCAGCCACCAATTGTGCATGTTCTCCCACTTAAAAAGATGAGAGAGGCATCTTGACGGTGATCCTGAAGATTGATGGATGGAGAAACATGAGGGAGTCAGGCAGAGAGGTGTCAGGATGGTTACAAATGTTTCAGCAGGAAGAGAGAGAGTCCTTGAACTCACCTGTCAAAACGAATTTAATATAGGTTTGTTTCAGCAGTAAGATTGGATCAGCAGTAGGGTTGGATCAGCAGTAGGGTTGGATCAGCAGTAGGGTTGGATCAGCAGTAGGGTTGGATCAGCAGTAGGGTTGGATCAGCAGTAGGGTTGGATCAGCAGTAGGGTTGGATCAGCAGTAGGGTTGGATCAGCAGTAGGGTTGGATCAGCAGTAGGGTTGGATCAGCAGTAGGGTTGGATCAGCAGTAGGGTTGGATCAGCAGTAGGGTTGGATCAGCTGTAGGATTGGATCAGCAGTAGGGTTGGATCAGCAGTAGGGTTGGATCAGCTGTAGGATTGGATCAGCAGTAGGGTTGGATCAGCTGTAGGGTTGGATCAGCAGTAGGGTTGGATCAGCAGTAGGATTGGATCAGCTGTAGGATTGGATCAGCAGTAGGGTTGGATCAGCAGTAGGGTTGGATCAGCAGTAGGGTTGGATCAGCAGTAGGGTTGGATCAGCAGTAGGGTTGGATCAGCAGTAGGGTTGGATCAGCAGTAGGGTTGGATCAGCAGTAGGGTTGGATCAGCTGTAGGGTTGGATCAGCAGTAGGGTTGGAACAGCAGCAGGATTGGATCAGCTGTAGGGTTGGATCAGCAGTAGCCTCTCTATCTGAGTCCTTGGCAGACAGACAAGCAGAGAGACAAGCAGACAGACAGGCAGACAAGCAGACAGACAGGCAGACAAGCAGACAGACAGGCAGACAGACAGACAAGCAGACAGACAGGCAGACAAGCAGACAGACAGGCAGACAAGCAGACAGACAGGCAGACAAGCAGACAGACAGGCAGACAGACAGACAAGCAGACAGACAGGCAGACAAGCAGACAGACAAGCAGACAGACAGGCAGACAAGCAGACAGACAGGCAGACAAGCAGACAGACAGGCAGACAGACAGACAAGCAGACAGACAGGCAGACAAGCAGACAGACAAGCAGACAGACAGACAGACAGGCAGCCAGGTGGAATGTCCTAATGGCTGAAGTGAATGGCCCTTCATTCCCTAGTACTCTGGTAGTGGTGTCATAAACAGGGAATAGGGTGCCATTTGGGACCGCCACTCTGTCTACGTTCATATCCGTCAGTTTGTTCTCAGCGTGTCTCTCGGGCCAGGAGGACACCAGACCTCAGACAGCGTCATCTGAATGTCTCAGTCAAAGGGAGACATTAGATTTTTGAGGATTTTTTTTAAAGCTGAGATTTTACTCCGTTTCGGTCTGGTCTATGTCGCCTAGGCAGTCTGTGTCAAGGAAAGAGCTGATGTAATGAATCACCTGGTCAGTCTGTCAGGAATCACCTGGTCAGTCTATGTCAAGGAAAGAGCTGATGTAATGAATCACCTGGTCAGTCTGTCAGGAATCACCTGGTCAGTCTGTCAGGAATCACCTGGTCAGTCTATGTTAAGGAAAGAGCTGATGTAATGAATCACCTGGTCAGTCTGTCAGGAATCACCTGGTCAGTCTATGTCCAGGAAAGAGCTGATGTAATGAATCACCTGGTCAGTCTGTCAGGAATCACCTGGTCAGTCTATGTCCAGGAAAGAGCTGATGTAGTGAATCACCTGGTCAGTCTATGTTAAGGAAAGAGCTGATGTAATGAATCCCTGCCACTCCCAAAGAGCTCGTTGAGGACCTGCGTAAGTAAGGTATGTCTGAATACCAAATACTGAGAAGTGCTTAAATCAACATGTGTAGGAAAGGTATACTTCTCCTCAGTCTGAATTGGGCCCCTCTATGTCCTACAGCTTGAATACTGAAAGCATGCATTCCAAATGGCACCCTGTACAGTGCATTACTTTAGAACTGAGACCATAGGGCTCTGGTCAAATGCAGTGCACTACATAGAAAGGGGGGCCCATTTGGGACAGAGCCAGAGTTTCACTCATCCTATTCTCCATTTCTCTGTTCGTTTCTCTTTGTCAGTCTCCAGGGTGAGAGCGAGGGACTGTCGGAGAGACGCGCAGACAGCCGCCTCTGTTTCTGGTGGTGGATCATGGGTAATTGAAAGTGGTGTCACAGACGCTTGGCGTTTGACAGCTGTGGAGGTTTGAAGCCTCTGTCATGGCATTTTCCTTTAGTTACCAATTGCTTGTTGTCCACAGAATGCACTCTGTCTCTCGCTGTACCCCCCCCCCCCCCCCACCGCCCACCGCCACCAACCAGGGCTGTCTCACTGTGTTCCCAGCTAGCACGTAACGTTCAGAGAACCATATGTTGCTGAGAGTGTGGTTGTCCTATGTTTTGTTTTTTTGTATAGAACCTTCCCACCACATTCTGGGAAAGGTGCAGGATAGTTACTTGGGTTTGGAACACGCTCGGCACATTTTTACAAATGTTATCAAATAGTTCAGAGGACGTTTAAGAAAACTTTCCATTAAAATAAACATAAAAACCAAGGAAACTTGAGTCATGTTCAGACAACGTTAAAAAAAAAAAAAGTTTATTTAAAAACACACACATTCCATTCTCGGCGTCAACAAAACTCTCTCTATCCTCCAGCTGGTTTAAGCGTGTTCAGGTGTGTTGGCCGCGCCCACTAATTGGCCACACCTGATCTTAATGAGTGTTTGTTCCCTTTGAAATGGGCTTCTGATTGAACAGACTCAAATGAACAGATTCAAATGAACAGACTCAAATGAACAGACTCAAATGAACAGACTCAAATGAACAGACTCAAATGAACAGACTCAAATGAACAGACTCAAATGAACAGACTCAAATGAACAGACTCAAATGAACAGACTCAAGTGAACAGACTCAAATGAACAGACTCAAATGAACAGACTCAAATGGACAGACTCAAATGAACAGACTCAATTGAACAGACTCAAATGGACAGACTCAAATGAACAGACTCAATTGAACAGACTCAAATGAACAGACTCAAATGAACAGACTCAATTGAACAGACTCAAATGAACAGACTCAAATGAACAGAGTCAAATGAACAGACTCAAATGAACAGACTCAAATGAACAGACTCAAATAAACAGACTCAAATGAACAGAGTCAAATGAACAGACTCAAATGAACAGACTCAAATGAACAGACTCAAATGAACAGAGTCAAATGAACAGACTCAAATGAACAGACTCAAATGAACAGAGTCAAATGAACAGACTCAAATGAACAGAGTCAAATGAACAGACTCAAATGAACAGACTCAAATGAACAGAGTCAAATGAACAGAGTCAAATGAACAGACTCAAATGAACAGAGTCAAATGAACAGAGTCAAATGAACAGACTCAAATGGACAGACTCAAATGAACAGAGTCAAATGAACAGAGTCAAATGAACAGAGTCAAATGAACAGACTCAAATGAACAGAGTCAATTGAACAGTGTTGCATGTGTAAAGGAACGTGGCATGCTCGCTGAAGGCTCGAGGCGCGGTGGACTCATTCAATAGATAGATAACAGAATATCATAGGTGGGAATTTTAGTGGTTAGAGCGTTGGACTAGTAACCGAAAAGGTTGCTGGATCGAATCCCCCCGAGCTCACAAGGTAAAAATCTGTCGTTTTGCCGCTCGACACGGCAGTTAACCCACTGTGTGATTAATGCCGAAGGAAAATAATTTCCATGTGTCCTACTTGTGATTGGAGTTGAAAATAGTTGACTCGAAATAAGATGGCAGTTATATATCTTATTGAAACATGAATAAAACCTCCCTGGAAAACATTAAACCAGAGTAAAACCTTCTCAGAACCTATTATCTGACCCTGCTGGTCATCTAGGAACATTTGAACATCTTGGCCATTTTCTGTTATAATGTCCACCCGGCACAGTCAGAAGAGGACTGGCCACCCCACATAGCCTGGTTCCTCTCTACCCAGTACAGCCAGAAGAGGACTGGTCACCCCACATAGCCTGGTTCCTCTCTACCCAGTACAGCCAGTAGAGGACTGGCCACCCCTCATAACCTGGTTCCTCTCTACCTGGTACAGCCAGTAGAGGACTGGCCACCCCTCATAGCCTGGTTCCTCTCTACCCAGTACAGCCAGTAGAGGACTGGTCACCCCTCAGAGCCTGGTTCCTCTCTACCCAGTACAGCCAGAAGAGGACTGGCCACCCCTCATAGCCTGGTTCGTCTCTACCTGGTACAGCCAGTAGAGGACTGGCCACCCCTCATAACCTGGTTCCTCTCTACCTGGTACAGCCAGTAGAGGACTGGCCACCCCTCATAGCCTGGTTCCTCTCTGCCTGGCACAGCCAGTAGAGGACTGGCCACCCCTCATAGCCTGGTTCCTCTCTACCTGCTACAGCCAGAAGAGGACTGGCCACACCTCATAGCCTGGTTCCTCTCTACCTGCTACAGCCAGTAGAGGACTGGCCACCCCTCATAGCCTGGTTCCTCTCTACCTGGTACAGCCAGAAGAGGACTGGCCACCCCACATAGCCCGGTTCCTCTCTGCCAGGCACAGCCAGAAGAGGACTGGCCACCCCTCATAGCCTGGTTCCTCTCTACCCAGTACAGCCAGAAGAGGACTGGCCACCCCTCATAGCGTGGTTCCTCTCTAGGTTTCTTCCTAGGGAGTTTTTCCTAGCCACCGTGCTTCTACACCTGCATTGCTTGCTGTTTGGGGTTTTAGGCTGGGTTTCTGTACAACACTTTGTGACATCAGCTGATGTACGAAGGGCTTTATAAATACATTTGATATGAGAACCTCCCTGGAAAATATTCAACCAGAGTAAAACCTTCCCAGAACCTCCCTGCAACCCAAAAAATGTATGTCTCCAGAACAGGCGAACTGCTCAGTTTCACCCGTCAGGAAACACATGGCTTTGTTCCCACAACCAACGTGAAGCATTAAAAACATACATTGGCACAACTTCAAAGGAACCAAATGTGCTGGGTTATCTCTGGTGTTTCTTCTTGTTTGGTTCTTGAGAAACATCGAGGGCGTAGGACTGTATATAGGACACATTTCAAGGGTGTAGGGCTGTATATAGGACACATCAAGGGTGTAGGACTGTATATAGGACCCATCAAGGGTGTAGGGCTGTATATAGGGCACATCAAGGGTGTAGGGCTGTATATAGGACCCATCAAGGGTGTAGGGCTGTATATAGGACACATCAAGGGTCTAGGGCTGTATATAGGACACATCAAGGGTCTAAGGCTGTATATAGGACACATCAAGGGTCTAGGCCTGTATATAGGACACATCAAGGGTGTAGGGCTGTATATAGGACACATGAAGGGTGTACGGGCTGTATATAGTCATTGAGGACACTCGGTGACAGTATTGTGCTCCTCTGGCTTCCATTCTAAGTGTTCTCTCTTCTCTGAATGAAATCGGTCTCCGGTTTTCATCTCCTCAGGGCTCAGTTGGCTCTCAAGCCATATTATTTTACAGGTTATTTTTCTGGTGATCGGGAAGGGGGAATAGTCCACAGGCTCTCTCCTCCCCCACGTCTCCAACCCCCCCCTCCCCCACGTCTCCAGCCCCCCTCCCCCCACGTCTCCAGCCCCCCTCCCCCCACGTCTCCAATCCCCCCCTCCCCCCACGTCTCCAATCCCCCCCTCCCCCCACGTCTCCAATCCCCCCCCTCCCCCCACGTCTCCAATTCCCCCCCCCCCACGTCTCCAATTCCCCCCTCCCCCAACGTCTCCAGCCCCATCAGTCAATACCCCATCAGTCAATAATACCCCATCAGTCAATAATACCCCATCAGTCAATACCCCATCAGTCAATAATACCCCATCAGTCAATAATACCCCATCAGTCAATACCCCATCAGTCAACAATACCCCATCAGTCAATACCCCATCAGTCAACAATACCCCATCAGTCAACAATACCCCATCAGTCAATAATACCCCATCAGTCAATAATACCCCATCAGTCAATAATACCCCATCAGTCAATACCCCATCAGTCAATAATACCCCATCAGTCAATAATACCCCATCAGTCAATAATACCCCATCAGTCAATAATACCCCATCAGTCAATACCCCATCAGTCAATACCCCATCAGTCAATACTCCCCCATCAGTCAATACCCCATCAGTCAATAATACCCCATCATTCAATAATACCCCATCAGTCAATACCCCATAAGTCAATACTCCCCCATCAGTCAATAATACCCCATCATTCAATAATACCCCATTAGTCAATACCCCATCAGTCAATAATACCCCATCAGTCATCAATACCCCATCAGTCAATACCCCATCAGTCAATAATACCCCATCAGTCAATAATACCCCATCAGTCAATACCCCATCAGTCAATAATACCCCATCAGTCAATAATACCCCATTAGTCAATAATACCCCATCAGTTAATACCCCATCAGTCAACAATACCCCATCAGTCAATACCCCATCAGTCAATAATACCCCATCAGTCAATAATACCCCATCAGTCAATACCCCATCAGTCAATAATACCCCATCAGTCAATACCCCATCAGTCAACAATACACCATCAGTCAATACCCCATCAGTCAACAATACCCCATCAGTCAATACCCCATCAGTCAATAATACCCCATCAGTCAATAATACTCCATCAGTCAATAATACCCCATCAGTCAATAATACCCCATCAGTCATTACCCCATCAGTCAATACCCCATCAGTCAATACTCCCCCATCAGTCAATAATACCCCATCATTCAATAATACCCCATTAGTCAATACCCCATCAGTCAATAATACCCCATCAGTCATCAATACCCCATCAGTCAATACCCCATCAGTCAATAATACCCCATCAGTCAATACCCCATCAGTCAATAATACCCCATCAGTCAATAATACCCCATTAGTCAATAATACCCCATCAGTTAATACCCCATCAGTCAACAATACCCCATCAGTCAATACCCCATCAGTCAATAATACCCCATCAGTCAATAATACCCCATCAGTCAATACCCCATCAGTCAATAATACCCCATCAGTCAATACCCCATCAGTCAACAATACACCATCAGTCAATACCCCATCAGTCAACAATACCCCATCAGTCAATACCCCATCAGTCAATAATACCCCATCAGTCAATAATACCCCATCAGTCAATACCCCATCAGTCAATAATACCCCATTAGTCAATACCCCATCAGTCAACAATACCCCATCAGTCAATACCCCATCAGTCAACAATACCCCATCAGTCAATAATACCCCATCAGTCAATAATACCCCATCAGTCAATAATACCCCATCAGTCAATAATATCCCATCAGTCAATAATACCCCATCAGTCAATAATACCCCATCAGTCAATAATACCCCATCAGTCAATACCCCATCAGTCAATACCCCACCAGTCAATAATACCCCATCAGTCAATAATACCCCATCAGTCAATAATACCCCATCAGTCAATAATACCCCACCAATCAATACCCCATCAGTCAATACCCAATACGTCAGTCAGCTGAGAGAGGAGTTGCACCCCTATGGCACTCTTTGTGTCTCTCTATGTCTGTCTCTCCTCTCTCTATGTCTCTGTCCTCTCTCTCCTATTGCTCTCTCTCTCTCTCTGTCTCTCTCTCTGTCCTCTCTCTCCTATCGCTCTGTCTCTCTGTCCTCTCTCTCTCTGTCCTCTCTATCTCTGTCGGTCTGTCTCTCCTCTCTCTCTCTGTCGGTCTGTCTCTCCTCTCTCTCTGTCCTCTCTCTCTCTGTTGGTCTGTCCCTCTCTGTCCTCTCTCTCTGTCTCTCTGTCCTCTCTCTCTCTGTCAGTCTGTCTCTCCTCTCTCTCTCTGTCGGTCTGTCTCTCCTCTCTCTCTGTCGGTCTCTCTCCTCTCTCTCTCTCTCTCTCTCTCTCTCTCTCTCTCTCTCTCTCTGTCTGTCTCTCCTCTCTCTCTCCTCTCTGTCCGTTCTCTCTCTCTACTCTCTCCCCTCTCTCTCTCCTCTCTGTCCTTTCTCGCTCTCTCCTCTCTCCTCTCTCTCTCTCTCTGTCTCTCCTCTCTCTGTCTCTCTCTGTCTCTCCTCTCTCTCTCTCCTCTCTGTCCTCTCTCTCTCTCCTCTCTCCTCTCTGTCGGTCTGTCTCTCCTCTCTCTCTTTTCGGTGTGTGTGAGCATCCCCACAGTGTTGATTCTTCTCTCACTAATTACCAACCAGCCCAGGAAATAATTGTCTCAAAGTGATGGCATGTAGAGGTCTAATTAACATATCTCCATGGGCTGTCAGAATAGTTCAACTTTTGTTTTGTCTTTTCCCCCACATCTGCAACCCTCGCAGGCTGAGGAAACTAATGCTCTCCCTCCTTCCTTCAGTCTCTGTTTCAGGAGATGCCTGGCAGGCAGGCGGTCGTCAGGGAGACAGATGGTGAGCTTCTCCAAGATCTTCCAACAGCAACACTTCCTCTTCTTCCTCTTCTTCCTCTACTTCCTCTTCTTCCTTTTCTTCCTCTACATCCTCTTCTTCCTCTACTTCCTCTACTTCCTCTTCTTCGTCTACTTCCTCTTCTTCCTTTTCTTCCTCTACTTCCTTTTCTTCCTCTACTTCCTCTTCTTCCTTTTCTTCCTCTACTTCCTCTACTTCCCTTTCTTCCTCTATGTCCTCTACTTCCTTTTCTTCCTCTACTTCCCTTTCTTCCTCTATGTCCTCTACTTCCTTTTCTTCCTCTATGTCCTTTACTTCCTTTTCTTCCTCTTCTTCCTCTACTTCCCTTTCTTCCTCTATGTCCTCTACTTCCTTTTCTTCCTCTACTTCCCTTTCTTCCTCTATGTCCTTTACTTCCTTTTCTTCCTCTACTTCCTCTACTTCCCTTTCTTCCTCTACTTCCTCTACTTCCTTTTCTTCCTCTACTTCCTCTACTTCCCTTTCTTCCTCTACTTCCTCTACTTCCTTTTCTTCCTCTACTTCCTTTTCTTCCTCTACTTCCTCTACTTCCCTTTCTTCCTCTATGTCCTTTACTTCCCTTTCTTCCTCTACTTCCTCTTCTTCCCTTTCTTCCTCTACTTCCTCTACTTCCCTTTCTTCCTCTATGTCCTTTACTTCCTTTTCTTCCTCTACTTCCCTTTCTTCCTCTATGTCCTTTACTTCCTTTTCTTCCTCTACTTCCTCTACTTCCCTTTCTTCCTCGATGTCCTTTACTTCCTTTTCTTCCTCTACTTCCTCTACTTCCCTTTCTTCCTCTATGTCCTTTACTTCCCTTTCTTCCTCTACTTCCTCTACTTCCTTTTCTTCCTCTATGTCCTTTACTTCCCTTTCTTCCTCTATGTCCTTTACTTCCCTTTCTTCCTCTACTTCCTCTACTTCCTTTTCTTCCTCTATGTCCTTTACTTCCCTTTCTTCCTCTATGTCCTTTACTTCCCTTTCTTCCTCTATGTCCTCTACTTCCTTTTCTTCCTCTATGTCCTTTACTTCCCTTTCTTCCTCTATGTCCTTTACTTCCCTTTCTTCCTCTACTTCCTCTACTTCCTTTTCTTCCTCTATGTCCTTTACTTCCCTTTCTTCCTCTATGTCCTTTACTTCCCTTTCTTCCTCTATGTCCTTTACTTCCCTTTCTTCCTCTATGTCCTTTACTTCCCTTTCTTCCTCTACTTCCTCTACTTCCTTTTCTTCCTCTATGTCCTTTACTTCCCTTTCTTCCTCTACTTTCTATACTTCCTCTACTTCCTCTACTCAATATTTATCTATATATTATTATTATTATCAATATTATCAATATATTATTATTATCAATCAGTATTATCAATATTATCAATATATTATTATTATTATCAATATATTATTATTATCAATCAGTATTATCAATATTTATCTATATATTATTATCAATATTATCAATATTTATCTATATATTATTATCAATATTATCAGTATTTATCAATATATTATTATTATTATCAATTATTATTAT